>NC_024311.1:6035650-6086332 GCF_000523025.1 Cynoglossus semilaevis | reverse complement strand
GTAGAAATTTATGTACTGCACTAAACAATACCAAAGATATATATATATATATATATATATATATATATATATATATATATGCATATTTGGTGAGATTTTTTCATTTGTGATTACACAGTTGGAATTGTCTGTATAATCATTTCCCCCTTGTCTAACGTATGAATATGTTCAAACACCTGTGCAAGACAAACTTCCAAACATCATAAAGACTGTTTGACTGCACCTGCAGCTCAGCTCAGTGACGCATAAGCGAGGGATAATGCATGAGATCACCAGGCAGATATCTTTGAGCTAATCTGAAAATCTCAAAGTTAGAAGAAAGAAAGGAACAGGAGCAGAGGAAGTAGCACAGCTCACTATTAAAATTTAAATATTCACAAAACATCTTAAATGGTACATGACTTGACTGATTCAGGAAAATGCTGTTACTCAATGAAATAAATCCAGTTTTAACCTGCCACTTGACAGCTTTGTAAAAAGGGAATCTGGATAGGTTCAAGGTCAAGGTGAAAAGAATCCACCTGGCTGCTTATATTTAAACACATAATATTTAAAACATAGTCAGAACAGATATTTTGATTTAAAGTTTTAAACTTGTCATAAGGGATTCAGCTGCCGCTGCAGTAATTGTTCTGTTTGTGATAAACACAGAGTGTGTAACTCTCTCACCCTTCACTGCAAGGGCTGCTTGGGAAATCAGTCTGAACGCACTGACCCATGAATTTAGTGCGGTAGTACGACATCATTGTTGAATATAAATCGATTCTGTAACTTGGTCAAAAAGTTTTCTCAGAAGAAAAAGTAATACATTTAACTTGGGAGAGAAGCAATTTTCCACTGGATATAAGAAAAGCAGCTCATGACAGGCACATCTTAGTGAGTGGGTAATTACAGGAGAAGAAGCCATGGTTATCGCTCCCCTGCCTGAGTACTAGGCATGCAGTGCCCACTGATCTGTGGAGCCGACTCCACTAACACAGCTCCGTCCTCACCTCATATAATCCTCAAATGCAAGGCTGAAATACATTAAGGATCATATTAATAGATGGATACTAGTCCTTTGAAGCCTAGTTTAGCTAAACATGAGTTGAGATGAGGAAAAACACAAAGAGGTCGATGCCAACGCTGAACAAAAAACACTTCCATGTACATGCTCTGGCATGATAACTTTGTTTTGCTTAAAAAAATCCCTGGCTTACTGTGTCTGTGATGTCCACAGATTTGTTAAAAAAGGGACACAAACAGTCTGTCGGAATAATTATACATGCACATCAGGGTCAGGGTTTTCCACATCCCTTTGTGACTGTTTGTTAAAAAAAATATCACAGGTATTTGTACATTTTGTGTCCCTCCCCTGCCATGTCTGCTCAGGGCAAGATACTGCACATTGACGGCAGGCACAGTTCTGTTCTGTATTGTATTTTTTTGTGCAGTTTTAGGCTGTAGGCTAGCGGCTACAGACCATGAAATGGGCACAGTGCCACACTGCCATACTGCAGTTTTTTTTTTTTTTTAATCATCTGGTGAGCATAAGGCCACGGTCATACTTTCTGCATCAATGTGTCCAAGGGTCTGCTGGGGTCTGGGTGAACTTAATGCTGTCATCTGTCGATGTCTGCAAAACTCCACTCAGAACACAGACAAGCGCGGTGAGAGATGGCAGTAAGATAATTATGTTGAGAGTCGTTTCAAATTGATGAAATACTTTAGGCTTTAGAGAATAGTCTTTATTGTCGTTGTACAGCAGGGGTACAATGAAATTGAGGAATCAATCAGAAGCTTACAAAAAAATGATATGGAGGAATCCACGAGGTACTCAGTATTTTCATTACTGACTCCTCCCACTTAATAGTCTGCTATTTCTGGGAGTGCAAGGATTCCAAGATATCATGAGCTGCTTTTAATCCTGCTGGTGTAGCCAACTCAACAGACAAATTAAGGCTGTCTCTACCTGTACTGCAGGTTATGAACGTGTTTGCCAGTTTAAAGTGTTCAGAGAATTTGAATGTCCGTTACGGGAGAGTGGTGTTTTGCTGTCATAAATGCTTGGTCACTAAATACAAGTCCTATGTACAAAACAAGTGGTACATATTTATAAAGGCCAGATTTTTTGATGTGGAATACTTGAAAAGAACAAAAAAAAAAAAAAAACTGAAAAAGAAAAATCAATGATTAACAGGCCAGGATGACAAGCTGCAGTGAATAATATACAAACATCAGACGACACGGCCTGGAGTAAAATGTCATTCCTGTATCATTCAGCTCACTGAACAATTTTGGTTAGCCTCAACAGTTAGCAACTCCTATGTTTTTTGCAATAACAAACATGTATTTCAGTTACATTTTATGCATATAATAAAAACAGGGTTCGGTTGAGAGGTAGTTACTCCTATGTTTTTTGCAATAACAAACAAACATACAAAAAGGGCTTTGACACAAAGAGTCCATCCATCCATTTTCATCCGCTTATCTGTTACCGGGTTGCGAGGCAGCAGTCTCCATGAAAGCCACCCAATTCACACTGCCCCGTATCAATCCCCCTGAACCTTCCTGCGGGTGGCAAATCCACAGGAAGGTACCAACTGCCCTAACCCTACAATCTCGCCCAGGAGGTGAACCCTGGGGGTTCAACACCAATGGCAGAGACATTGCCTCTGGGCCAAAGCACCACAACGCAAAAACTATGAACACAAAAAAATAAAAGAATGATGTGTTGTGTGTCATGTTTGGCCGTGAGTGTGAGCAGGAAGGAGCCAACATCAACATCAGGGAGACTCTCTTCAGGAAGCTGCAGGAATTTTATTTAGAATACAAAACTAAAATACATCCACTTACTAGATTCCCTAAACCAGGCAGAATCAAACAGGGCACAAACCACAAGGTATGAACATCAAACAAATGGCACATAACATCACAGCACACACAGAACAATGATCCCAAAGACAGAAGGAGGGAGAAAGGTATGTACACCCAGGGCACCAGGTGACACAAGTGAGACTAATGACAGACACAGGTGAGGGTGATGACACTGATTAAGCCACAGACACAGACCTGACATTATGATTGAGATACTGAATAATGAAATGAATTTATTTTTAAATTATTTATTTTATTTTATTTAAACAAGGTAAGGTGATTTTTGACCCATGATGTGCATCAAAGGGTTAAAGAGAAAAAGCCGTTCCTTTATAAAATAAGAAAACTAAAGTATAATAAATAATAACAAAGAAAAGTAAAGATATAAAGAAAAGTGCAAAAACCACCAAACAAAAAGCAATGCTATAGTAATAATAAAAACAACACTTTCTGTGACAAACATTTGTTTCAGCACAGATTAGCTCAGCAGTTCCCAAATTTGTACTTCAGTATCGCGGAGGACTTTTGTTCAGCTCCCCTTCTTTGACACATTCACAGCTATTGCTTTAAAACTCCACTGAACCTGATTTTAAACTACAGAACTGCCACTCTTATTGAACAAAGGGAACACAATTACTGTTGTTTTATTTGGTCCTGGATACCTCCCCACTGTGGCACAAAGAAAAAAAAAAAGAACTACAAATAATTTGCCTCTCTATATTCAACATATATATTTACACACGTGTTTCGCAAAACACATGCTTACATATATGGAAATTCATGTACAACTTGAACACACTATTAGCTGTAGCACACAAACATGTCAGAAATGTTACTCCTGTGTTTTACCAGGGATGTTTGTTGCCTTATGTAGGGACAGTGGGAGGGACTGATGGAGCTCACTATGAATGTAAGGGGGTCATTTCCCCCCTCCCCCTAGTGCCATCTGCACCCATGTATAGTCCCATGCCCCCTGCTTTGGGAACCGTTGAATTAGCTCATGCATGCTGTTTGTAAATTAAGTTGAGTGAGCTTGAATATATATATAATAAATAAATATACTGCGCTGTACATGATTATGGGAACGACAGACAAACTATAAGCTACTCAGGACTACAGGACAGTTAACATGAATTCTGGTCCAGAATAACCACCAACATGGTTGGAATTTTAGGTCAAACTAAGAAGAAAAAAAATAGCTACTAAAACTTTCTAATAGTATCTGAAACAGTTGCATGAACGAGGGAACTGGGAGAGAAGTGCCTGTACTGCTCAGTATACAGAGACACGGATGGCAGTCATGATGCAGACCTGATGGCTATAATGCTGTGATGACTTTAATGACATCTGTGGTACAAGGACAGCATTCAAGCTGATTGTGATGCTAACCGCTTTTACTTAGGCAGATGTACAATTAAGACATTCCAGTTCTTGAGACGCCCTGACTCTCACTTGAGACTGGAGTTAAGCAGGAAATGACACTTCTGCTCAGAGTCATTACGACATCTTCATGCCCCTCTTTCCTCAGAGTAGGGCAAATTGAAGTGAATTACTGCTGCAAGGATGGAATACTTATTGGCAGTCTAATTACGGGGTTGGGTGGGAAGATTATTATTAATTTCAATCTGTGTGCATTCAATGGCTCAGACCGAAAACTGGAATCATTTTATCTTATTTAAGGCAAACTGGCAAAAGTGTATTTTCTGTATTTAGGGTCAGTTATTACTGTTAGTCTGTTATAAAGTGTTATCAACGGAGGTTTGTCTTTAATGGTAGATACAATGCAGTTTAGTCCTGTTCCAAACGTTTACATTATAAAGGTTTCTGCAAACAGACCAGTTTGTTACTGCATTACAAGCTCACATACACTATCTTTAAACCGCTTGATCTGGTATTATAGGAATAAAGATAAATATTTACTGTCTGCATATAGACTATAAAAAGACACAGTCCTCCAGTTGAAAAGGTGAAGCTGTAGAAGAGGAAGAACAGATACTTCTCAGTTTAAAAAAAAAACAGTCTGGAGGATAATTCTCATTTGTAGGAAGGACACACACCATGTCTTAGCGAGGGGTAGCGCCTCCTAAAGGAGCCTGGTCGAGGGTGTTGTCCGTGAATATCCCTCATTGAAAACACCAAGGCACCTCTTCGCTGCACCAATAATCAGGCACTGAAATGGGAAAGCCCTGCAATGACCTGCCTAACGACAATTTAAAATAAACCCTCATGCATTTTATATTGGAATCTATAATTAAAACCCATAAAATGATGCAAAATGTGTTCTGCATTTGGAAGTGGCACATACTAAAGCCGCTCTTAGTGGCCTTCGAGGCTTTTTCATTTTCGGATAAACAAACTGCATTTCAGGCACTTAAAGTGTCCCCTGAAGCCACGACCTGGCTGTCTGCTGAAGAGGAGTTTGAAAATATATACTTCAAATAGGCCAATTCAGGAAGTGAATGATTTAAATTAAACACATTTAAACAATTTACAATAGAGTGATATTTCCAAATGTGGTCTCAGCTGTACATAAATAGTGAGGTGAAAAATGAATTACCTTTTGAAGATTAACAATAACGTATTGTTGAATTAATACACTGTCAATATAAGCATGCTGTTATTTTCATGCACTGTGGAAGCTTAAAAGACCGTCTCATCCAGGAGAGGCTTCAACTCCAATCAGACCAGCCTCACAGAACACAGGGCAGTAAATACTGTAGGTGATTCCAAAGGTGTTTGATCCATTGACTAGTATCGTTTTGCAGTTAACTCTATATAAATATATATATTAAATATTAGCTAACTACAAAATGCTAATATTTTTGACAGGGTTGAAAACTGGTCTGGGTAATTTCACTTAGGAGTCAATGTTATCCCTCTGGTGATGATTTTAAATAACCTCCTCTTGCAGCCATGTTTTGAATTTGAAGAGGATAAAAAGGGAGTAAAAAGCACAGTTTCTTATCTTCAGTGATGCACATGTGGCCCAAGGCCGTCAGTTTTGCTTTGCTTTGAGAAACTGTCACTTCACAAAATGCTTGAGCTGACTTGTTCTTATCCTAATATGTGAAGTCATTAATCTTTTAATTCACTAACAGATGTGATTTTTGCATTTTAAGTGGCTGGTGAAGCACAAACACAGCTTTTTTTTTTAAATAAAATGTGCAGTGTTTATTTTTCCCCATCAAAGCATGTTGCCATTGTCCTCTGCTGACCCACAAAGTGCCGTCAAAGAAGTTAAGTAGAAAACCACACATCTGACATATTTTATCGATTCCACTGAAGGCGTGTTTACATGTAAACTAACTCCTGTGGGTTATTGGTCCTTCATTTATTCAAAAATATGTTTTCTTCTTACAACATAGGTATATCTTCATATATAGGATGATTATATATTAGGAAATATAAAACAATTGCAATGAATCCCAATGAATGTTAAAGGCAGAAACTGCTGCTGAATGTGTGTGACCTTGAGGATTTTGGTAGAAATACATACAGGAAACATCTTATACTGCATTGAAAACAGCTCCCTAAGATAATATGAACATACAACATATAAGAAGCCATAGTGTGCAGTTCATCTCCTAAGGCCTGAGTTCGTAAAACCTACAAGATTTGAAGATGATCTCAAAATTAAACTAGTTCACTTAACTATTTAGCCTGTTTGGGGGAGAAATAAAGGCACGACAGAAAATGAAATCTCCAGCAAATACGGAGGGAGGGGCAGACCTCATTTTATATTGATCACAAGATAATAGCTGCCTATACTCAGACCTATTAAATGTACTTATTTATCCTTCCTGCATTTCAGAGTTCTCTCTTCATTATTTATAAAAACCTAGATCATGGTAACCACCAAGTACTGTGGGGGTAAATTGGTACACCAGTCCAACACAAGGTCACATATAGTATAGAGACAAACAACCGTTCACGCTGTCACTGAAACCTGCAGTAGGATTGGAGTGACCAAACAACCAATTCACTGATCTGCATACAGGGAATGAGCTGAAGTACTTGGAGAAAACCGATGTACACACGGGTATAACATGCTAACATGACATACTGTAGAAAGACCATCAGTTATCACCAGGGATCTAACCTGTGATCTTTTTGCTGTGAGGCAAGAACACCAACCAGCCTCCCACTGAGCAGCCCAGGCTGCCTGGCAGCTCAAGTCCACTGTGTATCAGCCATATGCAAAATGTTCACACTTTAACTAGATTGTGTACTGGCATTGTTTGACACAATGAATTATGTTCGTCTATAAAAACACTCAAAGTATTTTCTTTGTACTCAATGCTTCGTAGATTTTTTTTTCAGTTTTCAGACTCAGAAACACATTTTTCTAAGAGTGCAGTTTGATTGTAAATTATGACCATGCAGGAGACACGAGAGAAATATGTAACTCCGCTGAGAAAATTCACTTTGTAGCTTCCAGGACTAACGTCCTTGAATAATGATGCTCACCTGTTGTAGCCTTGAAGTCACTTCAAATTCACTTTCCTGAATTTGGAAAAATAGTTGTTCAGTTGGAAATAAAATTTAAGTGTCTATGTTAAAACTTAACAGATTAAACTTGAGCAGCAGCTTCCTCTGCTGTCCTGAAACTCCCAGTGAGATAAATCCTGTCCACACAACATTAACAAACAGCCAGCACATGCACGATGCTCAGAGGGAGGAGTGTGGACTTTAATCAGCGGCTCACACCTCCTGTCAGGTGTGGCTGAGTGGGGAGTTCTCCCAATTAAAGAGACATAGATTAACAAGTTTCAAACCAGATTTAGCCACATGACATCATACAGGAGCAGGGGGAACATCACTGTCTGATGTTTTCACACTGTCGATATTCAAATCAGAGTTTCCTGGATTACGGTCAATTTCTGGTTGTTGAAAAACGGTTTACTTCAGGGTTTCTTTTTGCAGTTGCAGAGAGCCAGCAGAAGAGTGCTCATTGTTTCACTGGCTGGGATTAGAATGTGTCCTGCAAATCTGTGGAGAGCACAGCTAGTGTCTGCGTCTCAGGAGTAAGAGCTAAGTTTAGTAAATCCTCTCAGTGTGTTTGTCAATGACAGCACGTGTTGCACAGTCTGCAGAGAAACTCACGGACCTGCAGCACCTTCACTGCAAACACGCTGCCAGACACACATTATTACATGAACACAATGTACTGCCATGCACATGCTCACATGTACAGCATGTACACAAGCAGTATTAGCTCAGAGGGGTCAAAGTGAAGGGAGGTAAAGAGCTTTTAGAATGGGCATACTTATTTGGTAAATGGTAAATGCTAGTGGAAAAACACTTTTTAATATTATGCACAGATGAAAGAGTTTGAGTGCCAAAAAACCCAAATGCATCAGTGCCAGCTCAAACATAAACAACACAGCAAGAAGGAACAAAACTGTGCTCTAGTTGATGGATTGTTGTTTTTGTTGTTTTTATCAGAATCAGAATCAGAAACCTGTATTATATTACAGCATCTCTACATTTTACACATTTAAAATTAACAATCAAAATATTTCCTATATTTTCTGTGTTTGGTCTTATAATTTTGCTTTTTGTTGTTGTAACTTTAACAAGACTATCCATTGGTTTTTATGGGGTATAAATCCTCTAAACCAATCATTTGCCAAAGACCAAGCAGCAGCATCATCATTCAACCCAACAGGCCTCTATTGAGCTCTGTGACCTTTGCCTTGGTCTCCGCTTGTGCACTTAAATATTTAGGCCTGGTGTAAAGACAGACTGTTTCTTAAATTCTTAAAACCTTGTAAGAAGTGGTGAATTACAAAAAGGCGGTTAGGCACCTGAGGCAAAGTCCCAATAATTTTTCTTCTAAAATACTGCATAGTTTGCCTCAAGATGTGCACTAATTCAGAATCCAAATCAAATATAATTAAATTCCAGTAAAGCTTCACCAGGCACATCTAAACGCCAAGGGATTTTCTCTTGTATGGTTAAAAAACAAGACGGTGTCCAGAGCATTTTATTTATTTAAGGGGGAATTTTTTTTTTCTCTCAACACTTCTCAGCAGCTGCTGTTTGCTTAGTTTTGAACTGATTTCTAGCCTCTTGATACTGCAGGACCTGAAAATATGACCAAGTTTTAAGTGAAAATAAATAAAAGGCAATTATACATAAAACACAAATCTTTATTATTATTATTATTATTTATATTATCATATTATTTATATATATATATAAATATCAAGAGAAGAAATACGCAAAACTGCAGAGTGTAGACAATCTGGTCCATTTACTTTATTCATTTAAAGATAATCTTTGATTATTTTTTAAAACATGATGTTTTTTAGAAATTACAGAATAAAGTCTAACAGATTTTTTTTTTTTTTAATAAAATTCACTGATTGTGACTGGTTGGACCTGTGATGTCCATCTTTCCTGCAAACTTTCACAGATTAAGCGATTTAAAAGTTAGTGAATGAAATAATGAACGATTGTCATCTGAGCAGTAGAGTTCTTCCACGTGTTGACATGTTGTCCTCACTTTGTAATGTAGCAGAAAATTGTGTATGTAACAGTGTGCAGTCACCTCTAATGTGTTTTTGAACACCTCGGTGATCTGCTGCTCCACAAGCCATTAGAGAAGCAGGTGCCCCGTCGGGTTCCACTGAGAATGTGGACATTCTGATGGGAAAACTCAATTGTCTCTGTGCCAGGTCCTCAGTCAAGAGCAGGACTGCGGAATGCTGGGAGCATTCTGGCTCCAGGAGCACAAAGGACTCCCAGAAAAAATGCACAAAGACTTTTTTATACTAGAAAGAAAACGTAATGAAAAAAGGAGCCTTCACACTGTACATACATGTGGAGCCTGTGTCAGTGCATGTATTATTTAGAGCAAAGTCCCTCTGCAGGGAGCCAGGTGGAATAAACTGTGAATGGTACTGGTTTTTTTTTTTTATGGGGAATTCAAAGCAACATTTTTCTCTAAAATCTCAAAACAAAAAAAAAAATGTTTATGCCATAGTCCATAGCTATTGTTCAGTTTGTTCTGCTTCTGCTCACCTCCAGTTATGTTAATAAGAAACAGAGTAATTTTGGAAAATTATAATATTTTGCTTGTGTGAGTATAACATTATCTTAATGTAAAATGGCATACACTTTCTGGTTGTTTGGTTTAGAGCAGCAGGGTTCCTTCCTTCTTAAACATTAGAGGATTTATTGTTGATATTTCCATTAGCCAGAATGCTGGAGGGCAGCTCACAAAACCAGCGTACAATATGTGAGAGGAAGTTCATGGTTAATAGATGGTTGATTAGAATTAGAGAATTTGAATGGTGTTCTAATCCAGTAAACATTAGTATAGACTCTGTAGGAAAATCAAGATCAATAGTATAAAGTATATAATATAGACTTTTCTTTTAAGAAAACCATATGCATGTGTAGCTGTATGCTGGACCAGATTTGTCTGTTTGTCCGTTTGTCCGTTTGTTTGACATATGTAGATTAGATCTTTTTGTGTTAAGGCAGCATAAGTGGCTCCTGCTAAGGCAGAGGACTCTTTAGCAGAATCACAGGGGCCAGAATTTGTGGAGAAAGGTGATAAAAGACAGTCCTGACAATAAATAGCTGATTAATTCATTCATATCTTAAAAAGTCACAGAGGGAGCTGGAGTTGATATAGGGAAAGGCAGCGTTTGCCCTGAACAGGTTTTCAGCAAATCAAGACCTCCATAAAAAGAAAACAACCACTGACACTCTGTTAGGTTTTATATCCAGCCCTTTTCCTCGATTCATGTGTTTTGGACTGTGGCTGGACGCCAGAACAGATAAAATCTCTGCACAGAGATCATGCCTCGTGCATACTGAACGGCCCTAAGGGAACTGGGATGTGAGCTTCCTCGCGTGAGGGAACACACAGGGCATATTTTAGTGACATATATATAAATTAAACAGATGATATGAATCAAAATGAATGAAAACAATTAATTAAATGATTAATTAATTAATTGTTTCAGAATTAATTAGATCTCTGCTGCTTAGGTGTGAAGAAAAGTATCAAATTAAAAAGCAGAAAAGGTCATTTAAGGTGGCGTTAATCTGGCGTTTTTCTCAACCATGGGGTTGTGTCCCCACATGGGGTCACCTGGAACTAAAAAAATAAAAACCTAACACACATTGTGTGCACTAATGTGGCTACTCTGTATTTGTAACACATTATAGCAAACATGAAAATTGTAGAAAAAAAATAACTCTCAAATTTGTGATGTTGAAATGGGGTCACAAGGCAAAAAAAAAACACTGCTACTCTATTCTGAAAAATACTGCAGTTGCAATTCTGTTTGTTTTTTTTTTAATCTATATTACCAGCACACAAGGTGATGTTTAATAAATATACCTTTTGGCAAGTGGCACTTTGGAATGTGACAGATGAGTTGTATGGATCTTTAAATCCAAGTATAATGTGTGTAAAAGTTCAAAACTCCCGTGTGGTTGGATCAACACTATCATCTATACTTTTGTCTTTTACAGCACATCATTTAAAAACACACTTTTGTGGTATTTGTGTTGAATACCGAATACACTTGACACAAATTCCCTGTTTGCCGAGTACATCTGTGAACTACAGATGGTAGTTTATTTGATGCAGTCAAACAAAGTCTGCCTGCAAGTGTGAATAGACAATGAGCAGAGAACACAGCAGGCGTGTGCTGTTGTATGAGCTGGGAATGATAGGGGCAACACTCTGATTAGCTTCATCTGAAAATGTTATGTAAATTGTGGAGTTCCTGAAGCTGTGCTTAACAGTCTCCTGTCCCAAATAGAATAACAAGGGCTTTTTGAAGATGTCAAACAAGCGTATTAGGATGGGTGTGATCAAAACTGTGGAAGGCAGCTTTAGAAAAAAAAACATGACATCTTTTGGAAAACTGTGTAACAGTAACTGATGTCATTCTAAGCCATGTGACCTCTCAAAATGGTATTGACAGAACACGTGATTAAATATTAAAATAAAGGATTTTATATTGTTATTTATATTTCGTCTTTTTGGTTCTCAATGTTGTTTTCTTTTCTTTATTTTCAAATTGCTAATTTATGTAAGAAGCCATGATAATAACCTAGAACGTGTAGTATTCAATGGAAGTTCCTTACCGATAGGTGGCAGCATTATCACACAGTACATTCATTACATCGTCCTCCTTTAACATTGTGTGGTGAAGCTGATTCAAATTCCAGATTTGTCCCTGTATTTTTTGGCGACCTTTATTTTCCCCTTACTGCCAGTCTGAGCTACTGTACGATATCTGATGTCGTATTTTAGGGTACAGTTGTGTTAGTCGCCTTGTAAGTCATGTTACGTGGAACATAAAGGACACATTTATGGTATCTCAGTGTGTTTGGAGAGTAGATCATGGCCCAAGGAAGAAAAGGTCAGGTGGGAGCCGAATACTGGCCAAATGATTCAAAATGTATTTTCATAGATAAATGGCAACCTTGTGAAAGGAGAGGTGCTCTGACAGTGTGTGAAATTGAGCAACCTTGGAAGTAATGTGCAGTCTTGAGTGTTTATTTCTTTTTCCTTTGTTAGGTATCGACATTTATATTTTTTGAATCCCCAAGGTTCATGTTCAAAACAAAAGACATAAAAAATAACTAAAAAATAAAAACTTCAGCTGTCATTACACCTTGAAAGTTTAGAAAGCCAAAGGTTCCAGGATATAGTGAAGACTTGGCCGGTGTATGTTTGTTTTAGAACAAGCTTTCTGATTGGTTTGATTTTATTCACTGTAAATTTAAATGGAAATGTGTAAATATTTACATCACAAAGAGTCAAGGATGTAGTTTGGGCTTGTCCCCATCTACGGTCACCAGAGATTTGGCAACCTCCTGAATGCAAGCTGGAATGGAACCTTCAACCTTCTTAATTCCTGGACAATAAGGTCAAGTATTGTTTACATCAAGAATCTAACATCTATCTATTATCATAATGAATAAAATAAAATATTTTAACTTAATTAAACCCACTGTGAAGTCAACAACATATCTCTGCTGCACCTGGTGGTCAGTCTAAAAAAATACATTGAATTTAATGAATCAGTGACGGTGACTGCCTATCTCACGCCACTGTCCTGTGTGGGATGCTGCACACGTGCAGGACTGAAAAGGAAGGAGCCGCTGCAGTACTCTTCATAAGAGAGAAGTCCTGCACTACAGAGTGCAGAGTGGTATCATCTTGTATTCATGATTTCTAAAGAAGATACTTTCAGTAATGACATGAAAAGGAATATATCATCTCAACACATTACTATTCTGCGTGTGTGGCCTCCACAGAGAAAACCGACGTTACACAGTGAATCAGTTGACTCTGGGATAAAAAGGGAGGGAAACTATTTTATAATGCAATATAATCCAAGAACCACAGATGGAAGAAAATCACCTAAAAACTTTACTTTTAATCAACAAACTTTGAACCGTCTTTATGCCGATGTTTAGAGTGCTGTGAAAATCTCTTAGGCAGGAATACACATTAACTACACCCCTCCCAACCCTCTTCTGTATATCTAAATATCTAAAGCAAATGTAGAGAACTATACACTTGTGCATAAAACATTAATATTGTAGCACACATGACTTGTTTTATTATAAGAAAAGATCTGAGTTGAAGACTCTGTGGGTGTCAGCCAGGGCTGAAAACCAGACTTAAATGTTCCTATATCACATATAACCAGTAATGACATGCAGCTGTACTACATAGGCCAGTTGGAAATGTTAAATGTTTTCAGCTTTTGGTTTTCTACAGTAACTTAAAAAGGCAGAAGACCTGCTGGAAAATATGGTGTGCACACTTACCTAACAGCAAAAAAAAGGTCAGTGGTTCAATCCCCAGTATTTCTTTACTGAGTTCACATGTCCTTGCAATGCATGTGAAGTTTTTTTTTTTTTTTTTCACACAGCTTCCTCTCACACTGGGAAGACATGAAAAATTAGGTTGAGCTACATTGCCCAGTGATGTCAGTGTGAATGGTTGTTTGTCTCCATGTAGATCTGTGATGGACCACTGACCCCATCCTCACAGAAGAAGATGAATAAATGAAAGAATGAGTGACAAAAGGGAAAACTGCATGTTACCAGATAGTAAAACTAAAATAAAATTTTAGTTCTTATTTTTTTATTTGTGTATTCCAGTACACTGTCATCCACCTATCAGTCATTTAATGACATGTTTACCTTATACTTCTCATACTAAAAGAGTAAATCCAGAGGTAGTAAATGAAAGGAGTGGCTACAAGGTAAACCTGTTTGCCAATGTGGCAAACTCTAAAAATAGCATACGATTTAAATGAAATTTAAAGAACAATAGACTCGGGCAATACTGCAGTATTTGACTTACGTACAATCTTGCCAAAGAAGAATAAAATGGATTGTATTTGTTTTTTGTTTTTCTTTTGATAAAATAAAATCTGACTGCTGTCTGAGACAGTTAAATAAGAACCATCACTGCCACCATGTGACTGGATGGGGAACTACAAAGGGATTTTTTCTCTTCTTAACAAATTTTCTCTCAATCAATAATGACTTTTTCGGCCTGTTAGATAAAGCCTTAAAGAAAACCCACATGACTTAGGTCTAATTCAACTTTATAGGTTGCTGCAGTCCAGGCGTGGCAGAGCTGCGGTCCTACTGTCACATACATCATCACTGGGTCTTTGGTGTCCTATTGTGGCACGGTTTATAGTTGTCAGAATAGCACAAAGGTAAAAGCTTTAAGCCTAAAAATGTACGTCACTGTTTAAATAATTCTCTTATATTTATGTATTGAATTCTGAATTTTGATCTGTTTAAAATCATTTACGTGCAGGTAATTAGTTTCTATCTCTGCTTCTGTCTAGAGAAAGAAAAATCTCTATTTTAAGGTCCTTGTTTGCAAGTGAGTGGGAAAACCTATTTAGAAAAAAAATAAAACAGCTACTGACAAAAACAGCAAAGAGAAAAGTTTAGAGAAGACAACTAAAGCTGACAGGCTTGAGGAGCGAATTTTCATACAGCTGCAGGTAAAAAGCAGCCTTTCCACAAATGCGTCCAGCGGAAAATATGTGCTCAAGCTTCCAGACAAATGTGTTTCTTGTTGCTTCATCATACACAGGCTGTCATGCAGCCATAACAGGTTCTTTTTCTGCCCTTGATAAACAAATGTTCTCTCTAATGACCCTATAAAATATTGTCAGAGTCTATTGATTCACCAGGAACAATGGCACACACAAGGCTGCTCTGCTCTACTTTTGACAAATGATACTTTTCTATTCACTAGAACTTTCTTTTTCCCCGAATTCTCACCATCTCAGTTACGGCAAGTTGTGGGTGGAGACGAGAGTTACAACACTACACCTTTTTACTCAAAATCAAAACAGAAAATTTGACTTGACCCTGGTGTCTGTTGCTAATAAAAGGCCATGAGTTGCAAAAATGTACTTAATGGTGCCTCCTGTTGCAGCCTGTGTCAGTTAACAAGACTTCTTGTTTTTGCCCAAAATTCATGAATTTCCATAGTTGTCTGAGTACAGCCATTAATTAAACCAAGGGTCTCAAACTTTCAAGTGCGAGGGAGGAGGGGCATCTGCTGCCCCTGCCATCTCACTGAAGGGCTAACAACTATAACATCAGGGGTCAGATTACGTCACACTGACATTTGGTTGTGGGCCACATGGGGACAGTTCGTCCATTTGACCATTTTCAGCCCACGGGCTGGGAGTTTGAGACCCCTGCATTATACTATAGCTTATTCACATAATGTTGTATTGGCAAAATATCATGTAAATGTCCACATTAGAGTTAGTTTCTCCTAAAGTAAAAAATGAAAAATAAAAATGGGTTCTAGATATTATTTTGGTTTCTATGTATACACAAAACATATATACACAGCTGTTATGGTTTGTCATTAAACTCCAGTCAAGACGCCAAGACTTTGACAGTGATGTTTTTATAAACATATGCTGAATGTTTTACAATCAGTCAAAAAATATGTCTGACAAATATGATCAGTACATAAAGTCTATTATGCTAAGCTTTCCTTCCTTATAAAAAAATGCACAAACTGTGACTCACAAGTTCCCAGTTTTAAAAAAGTTTAAATGAAGCCTTTAATAAATCTGAAGATTTAATTTATTATGAACATGTCCCTTCACACCATAATTTAATGTTTACATGGAAAAAAACCCACACACTAGTAAACCATAACATGATCACATTTGATTTTTAAACTTCGCATGATTTCACATTCCTTAACCAAGAAAAAAAAACAAACATTGTGTGTGATTCCTCGGTTAAACAGACACGTTTTCTTTCTCCTCTTGAAGCAGTTTTTCTTTGGCCGAGTCCTGGGGCTCTTTACGAGGAGCATCCTTCATCTCAAGACTTCTGACCCAAGTGTAAGCTGACGAGCCGCCAAGAACCATCATGTTACTGGTCCACCACAGCAGACTTTTACTGGAAGTGTAGTACGCCACAGCAATAACAGTCTGTGCACAGGCCTTTGCTGTCCCCGAGACATTGTGTGAGAGTGGACTGGTGAACTTGATCTGAAGACCAGTGACATAGCCGATGGCGAAACCGAACACTCCCCCGATTGTCATCATACCCCAAAAGCCCAAGTCTGTGAGGTGGCTAAAGCTGGCGAGACGACTAAACTCTCCAAACAGTAGAATAAGTGGGAAAAAGAGGACACAGGCGTTGATGTTGTTGTAGAAAGACAGTTTCCAGATGTTTCCCTCCACCGCTGGCATCACCTTCTTGGTATAGATGGCATTGAGAGAAACACAAGCGCTGGCAACAATGCCATAAAAGACGCCAGACAAGGAGAGAGACCCGGCTAAACCTTCTTGGTCCACACCCAGCCAGAATCCACCTAGGAAGCAATGACACATACAGATGTTACTAAAGTACTGCAGGTTTTTTTTCAAAGTCAAGCCCTGTGTAACAACATGGTTATGTTCAGAGCATTTTAGATTCATCTTTAAGGCGTAATTTTTGGCAAAATATGTTTGGGCCGAGACACATTATAATCAGCCTCTGTGGGTCGCTCAGTGACTCCCAGCTAGTGAAGCATAAACTCATTGACCCACAAAGGGCCAAAGCCCTTGTAAGAAAGCAAATCAAACTCATTTCGCAAAATAATATAATTGAGCACTATTGGTTTTCTTAGTAGCCAGAGGCCAACCATTGGGAGAAATACAGTTGGGAGGTGTGTAATAAAGGGGGTCCTCGACTAACGTCAGAGTTCTGTTCCTACGGTGCGACGTAAGATTTTCGCCGCAAGTCAAAACTCACATAGTATCACCTATATCAGTGACTGGCACTATGACATATTGATTCACTCTACTTGCCAACTAGTTTGTGTTTGGAATGATGGAACAAGACTTTTTTAGTAGGTTTATCAGAGACGGTGCAGAAAGTTGAGTAAACCAGGGACCCTCTGTATATAAAACAAATTTTTTACAACATTTTAAACAGATAACTCTACATACAATGATACTGGAATATAAGCTAGTACAGTGTGACAACAGTGGCACTTTCAAAAGAAGGAAAAGAAATAGGTGAGTCTCACAATTAACACATTTCCTGTGGTATCCTTTTACCTCTTCTTCACATTACCAGGCTCATTGGCAGTGTCAGGGGGAACGCTGTTCTAGATCTTTTACCTTTGTCTCATTTGACTTTAATAGAAACATCAGACTGTGCTTCATTAACAACGATGCAAGGAAATGATGCAAGAAAAAACTAATAGCAGCCAAATTTATAAAACACGTAGTTGAATCTGCGTTCACTGAATTTAATGCAACTCCTTAATAATTAACTCCAATATTCTCTTACTGCCTACAGAACCCATTTCAAGAAAGAGTAAGAGCAGCATGTGTTCTTTCATTTAGGCCACAGCATTCTGACATGATTTATGTAGTAGATTAATCATCCCCTGTCTCTGTGGGCAGAATGTCTGACATGTGGCTCATTACATTTGACAATGCAGGTTGTTAACAACCTGAACTGGGTCAGGGGTTGGCCAGATTTAACTGTTTGAAGTAATGACTGCCTACAGAGACAAAACATCCAGGCTGTCAAAACTAGAGAAGCATCTGGAGGAAGCAAAATGATTCTTCTTCCTGTCCACCTACACCACAATGCTGCGATGATGTGGTGACGGTGTTCTTTATAATGAAACAATTAACTTGATACTAACATAATGTCTGATAAGATTAGTTTATTTGCCCTGTTTTCATATAACTATAATATCAATTTGGAGGGGGTTAGTTAAAAAAAAATGAATAGAGCACATAAAAAAATAAGGATAACATTATATCTCCTAAATTAGACTAAATGGTAAAACATTTTATCTTTCCAGGCAAGGTACATGTAGATGTGAGCCAACAATCATGGGTACTAGCCCCACCTCAGTTTAAGCCAAGAAAACCCCTCAATGTATTAGACTATGTAGAAATAAAACAAACAGCTACAGCTACTAACAAAAAAATGTGTTTTAATACTATAAAAAGTTACAAGTTTTCGTGGGCTCTCCCTCCACACCTAGATCTTCGTATTTATTAACAGGTGCTGTTACTACAATATTGAGTGTTTAATTATTTTAATTTAAGGGTTCTAACCTTTCTATCTGCTTGCGTGCTTTCACTCGTGATAGTGTCAGGTGACAGCACCATGCTGGAGAGCAGGAGCAGGGGCCGGGTTTATTCAGGATGTAAGGTGAGCAACGTGTTTGCAGACCTGTATACTATTTCATTAAGCAGGTGAGAAAACAAGACTATTTTTTTTATCTGTAACATCATCCACTTTTATTGTACCAATTTTTATTATATTTATGACAAAAGGTACTGCAATACTTAGGGTTATAGAATACTCTTTTTTAAACTCACCCTGACCCAAATTAAATATTGATTAATGTCCCGAGTTGTTAAAGTAAGTTAAGTTCCACATACTCATAGGTGAATTAGCCATAAAATTAATAATAAATCAAATTTATGACTACAAATACAGTAACTTTCATTGACTATAACAACAATTAAAGGGCATTGTAAGGTCATTGTAAACGTTTTTTTTCTTCTGATTTTAAATAGAATAAATGATAGCTGGTTGTCATTAAAATTGTCAACTGTTATTAGATTGCTTGACATAAACGCACCTAGTATGACGCCGCAGCACAGAATGGATCGGAATGATGTGGTTTGTTTGAGGACGAAGTAGGTGAACAGCACATTGAACACTGTAGTGAGGGACCGGCCGACTGTGTAAAAGGCCACTCCGACGTGCTTCAGACACAGGTTGTTGAAGGTGATCATGCACGTGAACACCACGGACAGAGGCAACACCTCCCGGGACGTCTTCAGGTCGAACTTGACCACAGGGAAGTCGATTAGCCACGGACACAGAGTGGACAGCAACTGCATGACCCAGCACAGACCAACTGTCACCAAACACTGGTAGAACGTGACAAACAGCGGTGCCTCCAGGTCTTTATTATCCAGCAGATAGTTGTTCAGGAACACCATGGTTATTGATATAAACCAATATAGTGCAACCACGGCTGCTATCCGGACAGATTTGAACGTGAAACTCTCTTCTTGTCCATTCTGTCCTGTCGACGCAGATCCTGCCAGTGCCATTTTTAAAATGGTGAATCGCTTCATGTGGGTCCTGTTCATCATTACACAAAAACAAAGAGAAGATCGACATTAAAAGCTGAATCATTTAGATAAGACTCTCTGAAAGCCGCGGCTAACGAAACAAACACCACTGTTAGGTTCCGCCTCAGGCAACCATAAATTCGTTTTTCCGGTCTAGTACTTCAGAATAAAAGCAGTCATACGTTTTCTTGACCAGGAGACGGGGCACAAAAATGTTGGATAGTTACAAGTTAACAGTTAAAGATGAAATCATGTAATTTTTATAATGGGTAACACAGTGGCAATATATCTAAAACTTTGTAGTATTTCTAGTTGTTTATAGCACTATTATTTTGAATGGTGTCGAATCCAATTCGTGAGAACTTCCTGTATGTTATCTACTTTCTTTAAAGAGATCCGCACTAGGGTAGGTCCATAGGTAACACAGTAAACTATGATTTATATTCTACTGTTGATCGCTTTCCCGTCTGAACTTGTAAAACGTTTCGGACACTGAGAACATCCTTTTCAGTTCAAATTAAGAGCTTACAAACTGTTGTTTTTTTGGTTTTTATTTAAAGGTAATTAACTTATCGGTCGATAAGATTGATAAGAATTTGAATTAATAATATGCGTACGTTAAGTCACCATAAAACAACACACTATACATAAGTAGCATTTGCATTCAGATGCGCGTCAATAAGTCACAGATGCATACCTGAAGTCTGTGTAGGTTTGTATTTAATGTCCAGCGTGGAGAGAGACTGGGACGATAAGGAAATGATTTCTTTTTTTTTTTTTTCTTTTCTTTTTTTTTTACCTGTCCAGCCTCCCATGAGGCCACACGTCAAGTGACGGTGTCAAACGAGAATTTCCTGTTCAACGTCGCACGTCACGTATTTGCATATGATAGGGGAATTATATTCTGTATTATGAAAATATTAAATTTCACATCTTAACGTGCACACGATATTATATATATAATATATAATCTCACATATACGGTAGCAGAGTGCAAATTATTTATGAATCTGTCGTTCATATCTCTTGTACTACATCTCCAAAGCAGCAGGTGGCAGAAACTGATAACGAATCTGTGTCGCTTTCTTTCAGGATATGAGTCAAGGGAGTGGTGCTAAACATATAGGTGGAAGCGGTTGAGCAGATAGAAGGATGAAGGACAATGTACTAAATTACCTAAATTACCTACCTACCTATGTGTTTGATAATTGTGATAGACAAAGGGATTCTGGGTAATAAAAAAATATATGTACATACTACTCTTGAGGTGATACACAAAATTTAAATTCAAATGATAGATATTATACAAACTATTATATATAATGTTAAATATAATACAAGGGATTATATTTATCATGAACTGATTTTTTAAAGAAAGATGTATTTAAAAAATGCAACAGGACATAGACCTCTCTACACAATACTGTTACTAAATGTCCACAGTTTTGTGATAATGCTGTACCCATCTGCTCAAACAAACTACCAAAGAAAATACACAGCTAGTGAAATATTACCATATTGTGAGTTAAATAAAAAGCAGCACATCGACACATTTTGATTATTCACAACTCCATCAAACCATTTTAAAAACACTTTTATTTCTAAAAACATTCTATCTTTATTTGATAGAGGAGATAAAATTACAATTTTTTACATTTTTTTATGTATATAATTAACAGTTATTTGCCTCTCTAGCTGCATGTGATGCCTGCACCCAAGTTTGGGAAACACTGAACTAAACATTAAATATGAAGGTGCAGAACAACATTCTGTTATTCATAGGATTGTCAGATAAATGATTCATCTGTCAAACCCCCAGTAAAACAAAAGTCAATGGAGCAGCTTTCCCCCCAGACCTCTATTTACCACAGTTATGTGTTTCTATTATTAATGACACCACTGTCCTCGAATGAGGCCAATGTGACTGGAGTGAGTGTGTGAGTCTAAGAGGGAGTGGACGTTTAGATTTCATGGCTGAAGCTCTGTGAAATCTTCTCTGAGACATGTCTATGTAGCATCTCAGTCACTCGGGTCATTGTGGAAGCAGTTAAACAGAAGGCAACTGAACTGAGTTCTTTTGTAAAGACATTTACAAACAAGACATTTTAGAGGCGTCTTCTTTAGTTCAATCAATCAGAGTTAAATAGTTTATAAAAGTTTATATTGCATTAAAACATGACTTGACTTCCATTCTTGTCCCCCCTGGCTGCCTGGGCTAAAGACAAGGGCATATTTTCAAAACTAAATGTTTACTCCATATAAAAAGTTACAATAGTGCAGGCCCAACAAAAGGAATGGCAGTTGGAACAGTGTGTTACAGAAGGTACTGTACAAATCGTTAAAGGGGAAAGACAATATAACTCTTCCACACAAGTAATGGCACATTGAACATAATTAACACCAAGTCACATGACAGTTAAGTCACAATGTTCAAATCTCTGTGAAAGAAGTTAATGCCTCAAACATACTGTAAATGTATTCTTAACGGCAAGACCTTTTTTCAGGAATCAGGTTAGTTTTTGTTTTGTTTTTTTTTTTGCTTTTTGTGAAGCTAAAAACCTCATTTCACTCACTAAAATCTTAAAAGCCTTAAAAAAGCTGTTGCACTGATCTGTGGTGGAAAATAAATACAGTTATTTTACCCTGCTTCTAATCTTCCAATTTGCACTAGGATGGCTAGTTTAAAGATTAATTTATTTTTAAAGTTTAAATGGATGGATGCCATTTATTGGTTCTAAAAGCTTCATGTTCCTAGATCCTGGCTGAAGTCCAGAGGTGACAGAGACTTTTTTTTTATCTGTGCCACCCAACCGTGGAGAAATAACCTTCATTTTCTATGTCAGTGACCTGAACTATGACATCTTTTTTGTTGTTGTTGTTTTTACTGGTATTTACTTTTAGCTTAGGCAGGATTTAACACATAGGTTTAATTGTGTGTTTTAATGCATGTCAGTAAATTCACTTCCAATCGACCTGTTATTTTTCGTTTTATTGGTTTATCGATTGTTTTTAAAGCACTTGCTCTACTAAGGTTGTTTAAGATGTGGCTTAAAAGTAAACTTGCTTGTTGCTCCCTTACCTTACAGCCCCGTCTCATTTCCAGAAAGCCTATTTGTGGCGTTTAATCCATTGTACAACAAATGTATTGTCTTACTTTCCGTCTCATCTTTCATGGAGCTGTAGATAAAATGTGTATACATTTTGAAAGCGGTGACAGACTGTAATAATTTTACTCTAATGTAATTCCACAAACCTTCTAATGAAATAGTTCAAATAAAGTTTCCATTTGCATCTTATAGCTTATTTCGTATTTTTTTAACTTCTTTTTATTTTTAACTTTTTGTTTCTATTCAGTTATGTTTGTATTTTCTTGAAGACTTCATTTGTCACTATTGTCTTTTATTATCACCTCTTGATGCCTGAGAAAGACAAACTGCATGTTCCTTCTTTCGTTGTATTGCCTGCGACAAACACAACTGTTTTAACACTATTTGCAGCAGCCAATTTAAGAGTGGTGATAATACGCAAGTTGAGATAACCTTATTTTTCTTTTCTTTTTTTTTTCTCTTTATTTTGGAATATAAATTATAAATAAGTTTTTCTCCCCACTCGACACAGCACCTAAATGCCTGAGAGTCTCGTACAAAGGTCAGGAGCTGACTCCGCTGAGTGACTCACTGGTAACAATACTGCTAATGAAGCTAAAGCACGTGTGTTCTGCACACGCCAGTTTCCACTCTCTTGCACCGCTGCCTACGGGCTTGGTTAATTATCTTCTTTGTTTCAAATTGGTCTCGCATCATCCTTGAATGTGTTGTTAAGGTGGTCAATTAGCCGTTTGTGTCTGATGTATTGTGGGTGTCCTGTGTTTATCTAATGCCATTATCTTATTCTCTTTTTTTATTTATTTATTTATTTTATTTTAATTTTGTCACCCTTCTTTGGTTGCTTTCTGGTGTGGACACACCTTCAGTCACTGCAGGTCATGCAGTCAATGACACATGTGGCTGAATGCAAAAGTTGAGCAATTTGTGGTCTTGTTTTAAACAGTGAGGTTTTTGGCAGAGACATTTTGTACTCATCTGTCATAATTAATGTTAGTGCCAGTACATAGAGTACATTTATTTTTAATAAAAGAGTATAAAAGAGTCAAAAGGAAATAAAAAAATATCCTAATTTAAGATTGTGTTTACTAAACAAAAATGTGAATAGTTGTTTGTCTCTCTATGTGGGCTTGCGATGGACTGGCAAACAATACTGGGTGTTCCTCACCCTCACCCACTGACAGCTTGGATGGTCAACCCTCCAAAGGAATAAGTGGCAGCTAATGGATGGAAATATATGTTCAATTCTAAAGTACGTAGTGAATTGCTGAGACCTCAGGGTCTGTGCACCCCCTTGTGCTAAACCAGTGGAATTCAGATAAAATTCTCCTCACCTTTCTATCAATTTTGATGTATCATCTTTATTCAAAAACTGCTGAATCTGCACTTTTTTCTGTCTCTTTCTTTAAGTCCCATTTTTACGAGGATGTAGTTGGAAATCCATCAGTGGTAATGCCAAACATTTGTTTCTGCAGCGACCCCGGGACACTCGGCTGTGTCACACAGAGGCTGAAATAAATCCTTGGCTGTGCTGCGGCTGCTCAGAGGACACTCAGGTAACTGATGATAAATGTCACTTGATAACTCGTTAATCCGCTCAGCCACAGTGTTTGCCAACAGAGGGATATTGCTGAACAAGCCGATGCAGTTCATATGTGTGTGTGTGTCTGTGTGTGTGTGTGCTGGTCACAGGACGTGGAGCAGGACCATTTTCTGTTTACTACACACATCCTTTGAGTAATGCTACCAGTCTTGCAATAAGAAAGCATGGACCTGCACAGACTCTAATACAACATGATTTGTGATTAAATATAATGTATTTAAATATTTGAACATGCTGTAAGGCGATAAAACAAAGACTAGGAAGCAAACAACAAACACAAGGGCCGGGTCTGGTGAGAAACAAGACAAATGTTGGTCCGTGGAAAGTTACTGCCTTATCAATTTCACTTTGAAGAAGTCTTTAATAAACCTTGGGACCAGCTTTGCCTTGTATCGCCTTTGTTTTTCTCAGAGATGAATGAACTCATTAAGTTTTTATTTGGATGCCTCCAGCGTCTGAGAAATAATAGCTGTTGGAACTCTGATCAAAGGAAGTTTTTTTTTTTTTTTTAATCTCTTACAAATAAATTCAAAGCTTAAAAAATAACATGTTTTTATTGACTAAACATCAGTTAGGACTGGAATACTTTTAATTATATCTTCCTTCTTATAGTTTACCATTTAAATATGATGAGACCAATCAATCCATCATCCATTCCTTTGTTCATCCATCTAATCATCCATCCCTGTCCATTTATCCATCCGTTTATTTATCATCCATTCATAATCCATCAATTTCTCCATCCATCTGTCCAACCATCCCTCCATCCTTCCATCCATCCCTCCTGTATAGTAATTTAGAAGGGAATTGGGATTAAGGTAGGGATTAATGTTCTCACTTGATGAACTTTTGACCTCTTACTTTTCCCATAAATGTGAGCTTTAACATTAGACATAAGGGAAACAACTGCTGAGCGTGAGGAGAAAAACATTGTGTGTCTGTGTGTGGGTGTGTGGGTGTGTGGGTGTGTTAGTGCTCATAATGGAGCAGAGGGAGGAGGCGGTTAGAGGTAACTATGTTCTCAGTTTTTCTCATGGCCATGGAGGCGTTTCTGCTGACACGGTGAAATATTGGTGTAGAATAAATTCCCGTCTAATTAGAGAGGCTGAATTAATCAGGAAGGAATTAATTAGACTTTTCTTTTCAGTCAAGTAAAGGATTCACCCTGAGACATATGGTGTTTCTCCTCTGATGTGTCATGGTTGTCTTAAAAAAATGAAAAATTGCATTAATGATGTTCTATAGAGTACAAAACAAAACTGCACATATTGATTGGTTGAAAACTTTTTGGACGATAATATTCCTTTCACGGATTTGGTTATTAGGGAAGAAAAGTATTTTAATTACTTTTTCTCATCTGCAGTGGATTTGTTGATTCCACTTTGGCTTCAGTTTTAGGAATCCTAATGTGTGTTGTTTGAAGTGGAAAAAGATAGAACATAATCTGAGGCGATGTTTGTCCTCTGAATCTGTAACTCTTCAGATAAGGCTTTTTAAACTTGTTCTTTTTAATGGACAGACCCGTCAGACTGGAAATGGTCAGCTGGTACTGCACAGACACATTTAGGCTACAGCTCCCTGGCCGAACATCGATTTAAATCCTGGAACTGACTCCAGTGCACATCTGGAAGCACTGGCTATGTTGTTTTATCCTGTTTTCCGAGAGGAGTTGCAAAGCAAACTGTATCTGCCTGCACTTTACTATCCCAGCTTCTCGATGATCTCACTGGCAGCACAGAAGCAGGTGGTGAATCAGGGGAGCAAACACGACTGAAGAATTCTAGACCATCGTAAAGAGAGAGAGAAAGGAGTGAGTCAGGCACCTCAGACAACGAGAACCAATCTGAGCAGTTCATTTGCATGAGGAAGGAAAGAAATGATTTAGTGAAGTGCGTGGATCACTGAATGAGGCTAACTGGAGAGCAAGTGTATGGAAAAGTCTATTCTAGTTACTGCATATATTTCAATGTCCACACTGCATAGAGAGGAATGGTGTGAGTTTGGGATTTTCCATAAATATGTACATCTTAAAAGGACCTTCCTTGTTTTAATCAGTGGGTTTTGATGAGAAACCTGCATGAATTACTCAGCATCGTTTGACTTGTTTACAGATACTGTTGCCTAGAAGATACCTTTGTGATGTAAGGTAACTGTCTTGTGTCTTGTTGCGGTGCTCATGGTGTATAGGATTAGACTTGATGCTGGTGTGAGTGATGCCATCTCTGTGTTGTTTTTTCTGTTTTACAGCAGCCTAACACATTTGCACAGTCCTTTTTTTCTGATGTGAAATGACACTTGTTTCATCTCATCACCAACAATGTTACAGAGTATAACATCTGATATCTGAGACATTAATGGCTTCAACACACTAATGTTGAAAATTTAGCTTTAAAGGTAGGTATCATCATATAGGGTAACCCGTACAGCAAAGCTTTCAGCTGATGGAATCGTATGTCACAGTGCAGAGCATGTGACGCCTGAACAGGCAAAATATAGGAATGCATTTGAGGCCGACACGGATGATTGATGTGGCACCATTTGTCATATCATTAAAGATGATAGAGTGCCTGAGTACCATAGACACTTAATATCAAAGATAGTTTAAAAGACATGGTCTAATCTTATGACACAACAGGAAATTTCCCTCATCTTTAAAATGTATCGCTGATTGAAAACAACAGTCTCTAATAGCACATCCCAGACGTGTTTCCATGATATTGTTTCAAAAATGTGTAAATGTCCCAGGGCCTAACTAATAAAATATCAGTGAGCGTTTGTAGGTTTGATGGATGGGATGACCACACACGCTCTGCCACTCTGTCTTTAGCACATCTGCAGTACGTGGGACGAAGAAAATAAAGATGGCAGAACAGTCAGCAGTTGATATACGGGTTTGCACTTAGTGGCTTTTTGAGGAGGCAGATGGAGTTGACAGTGAGACATACAGCATCAGCAGATGTATCCTGAAATATGCATTTTATTCTGAAAGCGTCCCTGTCAGCGTGACGGTTGACACCTCACCAATTATATTACACTGTGTGATACCTTAGAAAACAGTGGCATCTTCGTAGTGTGTGCTGTTCTCTTGCATTCATTTACAAAAATACATATTCCGATGTTTTTTTCAATTATCTCTGGAGGGCGCCTGAACCTGTCAGAGCTGAGAGAGGCCGGTGCATCAGAGTGGCACGGAAAAAGAAAAACTAAAACCATTAAAAACTGTTCTTAGTTTAACCTTATTTCCGATGTATTCGTACTTCTACAGCTTATCTCTTCATATACAATAACAGCCTCTGCGTATTTTCTTTTACTTGTATTCTCTGGTTATTTCTTCCTTTATGCGTGTGTGGCAGGAGCAGTATCTCGTTGAGGTTTTTAACAAACGGGGAAAGGGAGAAAACTAAAGGGGAAGAAACTAAACTTGGAGACCAACACCGCCACCTACAGACTTTCACCCAAAGATATAGAAACCAAAATTAACCAATAGGAGGCAAGTACATGAAGGCACAGATTCAAAACTGAGGCAGAGACAGAACAGTAAATAAAACCAATATGTCTATTGGAATTATATATTAATCAGGTTTGAACCTAAAGAGAAACCTGGAACTGCAGAAATAAAGGACGGTTAAAAACACAAAGTATAAGAAAACGTGTTTAAATAGGAATCATCTAAAAGGTTAAAACTCTAATAACTACATCAAGAACATGTCAGTGAGCTGGGGCACCAGTGGGAGGCAGACTATAGAAAATGTGCCCTCTCCAACCAGCCTGTGGTGCAACACTATTAGACTGACCACGAAACATGCAATAAAACAAGTACCTACTCACACCCACACTGAAACACAACGCATAAAGATAACAAAACCAACTGATAATTTACAATGACCAAAATCAAGGTACAAACTCAAAACAAAGACCCAAAACAGAAATGTACTTGTACTGAATGATGCCATCTCTGTGTTGTAAATCAAAGCTACAGGAAATGAGCAAATCAAGTCAAACAAAAGGGAAGGTTGGTCAAAACAAACAGGAAATAGACAATAAGGTCAAAATGAACATTCAAAAGAAGAGAACGGAGCAGCACAGAGGAACTCAGCACATGAACCGCCACAGGAAACCTCACCACAGACCAGCAAAAAGAAAACTGTTCCATTTAGAGACTTTATATACAACACCTGGGCAGGGGGAGGAGCTAAAGGGAGCAGCTGAGGGAGGCTACTTGAGTTGTGTAAAATCCTCACTACATATTCGTACATCTTAAAATGTTTCTTCACTTTAAAATCTAGCAGTTCTGAAATAATTCTGTTGATCTCAAAGACAGTGAAGTATCTTGAATCTTCAATCTGTTGGTTTTTATTCTGGTACCTTTTCATTGCAACAACAACTTTACCAAAAGGAAGCACAGCATATGATGGAGACAATGTTGAGGCCAAAACCTGGAATGGAAGCCATAAATGCAGCTATAGTTTTGTAAAAATAAATGTTTTCAGGGATTCACTTAACTAAATAAAAAAAACAATCAAAAACATTTTTAAATTCTAAAAAAATAAATTTCTTATGGATAACAGTTTGATTATTAACCGTGTTGTTGGTTTTATTTCTTATTCTTTGCAGTATAACATAGTTGACCTTGTATTTATTTGTCTTTTTGTCCTGCTGACATCTTGGCCAAGGCTCTTCTCACTTAGATCACTTGAAATTTAAATGGATTTACTTAACAAGGAAGTGGTGATCTTTTTTTTCCCCTGTATAACCTGAACATTTGCAGATCTTCTCTCCTTTATGTCAACATTAATAGCACCCAAAATAATTTTGTTAAAACATAAAAAAAAACTACTGTAGAAGGAGAAAAAAGCACAACAATTTCCTGCAGGGATAAACAGTCTCTCCCCTTGATATTAGAACGCTGGGATAAAACATGCACTTCAAAGTTGTAAACAGTAAACATATGTATTTTCTCTTGTTAGTTGTTTGGATAACAAGCTGAAAGAGAGGAATTATCACAGCAACTCAGCTGGCACGGAAACCACGGCACTGTTTGTTTGCCATTGGGATTTGTCTGTTTGCAGTGACGGGTCATCACGTCTGATGTTCAGAAAGGTAGGCGGATCACGATTTTGGGAAGTTCTATGGATGTGTTGAACTTCAGGCAAGATTGGTGAATGTATTTGTGAAGATTCTATTCTAAAAGAAAAGTAAATGTGCACTATAATGGTTAAGAATTTGTTTTTAAATGTGTACCTGCTTTTATACTACCATGTTTCAGGAAGTGCATGACACAGTATTTGTTTCAGGTTCTTGGATTTTTCATAAACTTAGAGACATGTATGGTGTAAATAAATGAAAACAAATTGTTTAAATATTTTGCAACTGCTTATATTAAGTCAAGAATCTGGCGATACCATACGTATCGAGATATAGGGGACACATACATGTCGATATACTGTGATACTATACGCACAACAATACAACTTAATAGTAGGAAAACTGTCAGTACAGTAAACACACGATGCTGTTACACGCTTAGGTTACTAAAATTGTAACAGATGGAAATACTGTTATAATAAATAATAAAATGAATATTAAAATAAAAGCAAAATAAAATGAACCAACACCATCAATATTTGCAGGTTAATTGTTAATAAAAAAAAAAATTGTAGCAAAATATTACGATATTTGTACGGATCGATATATTCTCACACCCCTAGTTTCACACACACAGAAGGATGATGTAAACGCAGTGACGGCCTTTTGTCCTTAGCACAAAAGCAACAATGTGCAGCAGATAAATCAAAGATGGCCACCTGTTCTGGTCCAAATGGCCTTCTCTGACTGCTCTGCTTCTTCTTTGTTAACATTGATAAGCACAGAGAATCCAAGGTGGTGGCTCAGGTGAACTGCCAGCCAACGTCTTTTGTTGCCCTGTGAAATGCGACACTAATGACCGAGCAGGGGGAAGCAACATCTCCGTCCTGTCTCTAGTCTTTTATCAACATTAATTCACCAGTAGTGAGAACAGAAAAGGACTGTCGGGTGTTTTCTCTGTCTTTAGTTTCACCATTGACTTCCACTAAAGTCAGGGGATTCTTTAAGGAGGTAGATTTGTCCTATTTTACATAAACTGTTTTTCTTAAGGCGTAAACAAGTCTTCAGCTCATCATGGTTCATCCAATAAAGGCATGTTTTTTCTTTAAACCTCCTGTTTTAATGTGCTGTGGTGGGAGATGGTGCTGATCACAGAGCTTTAACATTGATCTCTATCAGTATAACCCCCCTGCAGCTGGGTGGTCATTTCCTCACCACAAGGCTGTTAAAGTCAGATTTATCGTTCCGTTGAAGTGTTGGTAGAAAGTGCAGAGAATTCATCTGTTTTCATGGGACTTCTCTGAGAAAATCTCCTCACACAGAGTAGTAATGATGGGAAAGGCAACACAAAAATCAATCCAGGAACTGAGACGTGGACGAGTAACTTGACTAAGGAGAATCTGTCCTGGACACACAACGGAGAAATGGGACGCAGCGATGTAATCAAACAAGGTCAGTGAAGGGCCATATATTTCTGGAACAGAATGGACTCTTGTCTCAGGTTTACTAATGGGCTCTTGACTAGAACTAGAAGGGAGGGGGGTTGCTGAGGGTCCTGCACTGTGAGAGTGATGTGCTTTTACTGTAGCTGCTGTAGAGTCCGCGGCCAGATCATCAGAATCTGCAATTTTCAAAAAAAAAAAAAAAAAAAGTAGGGATTTGATTTACTGCAGTATACATGTATACTTTATACTACAAAAAAATATTACACCTTTTGTGACAGAAACATTCAATTCAAAACATTGTATTTGGTCTCAGAACCTAAAACATTTCAGAAAGTTTAAAGATAAAAGATCAAAAAATGCAACTAAAGAGTAAGAACAAATTTACACACCACTGAAGAAGCTCGCGTGCAGTACCCTGCACAACAACTCACATTTACAGCAAACCTGCAGAGCAATGATGACCACCTGCCAAACAAGGTGACCTTTAAACCCGCTGGAAAATGTAAGCCTAATCCTGCCCCCTACTGTCAACAACCTGCAGGAAGGAGACTTAATTATTTGAGACAAAGCAGATGAACCATAACAAAGTATAAAAGACAACATGACAGGCCAAAAGGAGCCAACAGCAGTAAACACTACATTATACTTCAACACATTAAAACAAGATAAAAATAAAATAAAAATAAATAAACATTGGAATAGAGATTGTTTTTTTTTTTTCATGAAGCGCACATAAAAATATGAATAAAACAAAAATAAAAGTTTGAGTTTGAGTTTGAGGATTTTAATTCACTGTCATTTAATGTCACTTATTGATATATTTATAATCCGACCATACAAAGCCATTCAAACATTTTTAGATTTTACTCCTAAAATATACTTGGAAATGGATTTAAGAAAAGAAACATGCTTTAAGATAAGTTGCTGAAAAAAAAAAATCCTTGGTCACAGAATGAAGTTCTGACCAGTGGAGCCCAAAATTAAAGCACATGGTTGAGCAGTGTGAGAGCAGCTTATTTCATGGGCTAGCAGTAGATAGTTAGGTTTTAACAACTGGAGAGCAAGTGTGTGTGTGTGTGTGTGTGTGTGTGTGTGTTTACTTTTACCAATGATGTAAAATCTATGAATTTATTTTTTTAATCAGGGTCACACACTTATCCCAATGTTTGCTCTTGCGTCTCACAAGTAACTTAAACCCTTCTCTACTCCTTTGTATTCTGTTCATCTTCCCCAATAAAATACAGTATTCATATTGACCTTGCTGTGCGTGCGGCACTCATTTCCCAGCATTCACTTTCACTTTTACAATTTCATGTCCAATATTTCCCAACTGCCTCCCACAGCTTACCTTTTCCAGAGACATTAAAATGGAAATAGCACAAATTGAGTTTGGCTTTTCCTTGAAGCCTCTGTGAATGTAACAGAAGTGCTGAGCAGTAAATAAAAGAAACAACAGGCCGAGCTTTTGCATCAAGCACTTTCCATTAAAGTGTTTATTTATTGTTTTCAATATGAAGAGTCTCTTGATGATGGAGGCGTATTCCTGAGAATCCGTTGGATTAAACTGGTGGCTGCAGAGGTCATTCTCTGTATACTTGAAACTGCAAACTCCCTGCTTTCCTCCTCAGCTTCTTTTCCACTGCTCTCACATATTGTGAGATGAAGATCTAATTATATAACCGCCAACTGACATCTTTTTTATGATTTACAACATTATCTCATCAAAAAATGCTGTCAGGGCATTGAGACTTCTTGAGGCCAGTTTGCTGCACGAATTAATTTCCGCTTTCACAAATCTTTTTTTATTTTGCATAACATGTCAGGAACACAGAGTCACCATAAATGTCTAATCATTGTAAGTCTTTACATTTGCAGGATGACTTCCTGTCAAGGTCTCTTATCTGTCAGTATAACTCATTCTTCTGACTGGTGCATTTGAACAGATGTACACTGACTCAAAGCCGTGTTTGTGTTATACGATGTATAGTGAAAACATAAATTATTTGTCTGAAATGTGACAGACAAAGAGCAGTTCTCTTATCATATAAACTTCGCAGGTCTGTTTCCATTAGTCCAGAGGAGAGACTGCTCCTCCTGAGAAACCTCAGAGCATCTTAGTAACATTGATTTAAAGGTTTATTTAAAAAGATATACGATATGTGTTTCAGGCCGTCTGGAAGACTCCTTCCTACAGATAAGATAATACTGACACTAATGCTGGACCCCTTCCTGGAAGATCAACCAGCAGATTCAGACGATCTCCCTGAAATGTTACAAATGCCTCAACAATTAGCCTCAGGCACGACCTCAGCACTGTACACAGGAAAAAACAGAAAAGGAAAAACACCTCTGGGTTATGTTAAAGGAGAATTAAGGGTGAGCGAAGTGGGGGAGTGTGGGAGGCCCTCCATAGCCCCCCACCCCACACACACACATATCTTACTGTATACACCATACACCGTCAGATGTTTACATTTTCCTGCGTGGGAGTTCATTTTCTCGGAGTTCTTCCTTCCACAGTCCAAACCCTAGAGACAGGGCATTAGGTTACCTGTTCACTCGAAGTTAAAGTCAGTTAGAATGGGAATGTAAATGGCCGTTTGTGACTATATGTGACCCTGTGATGGACTAGTCAACTGTCTAGGTTGTATACTGTACAAAACCAAAAAAAAAGAGAGTCAGTATCTGTTCAACACCGTTCGACCAAATTTGTTATTGCAGTATACTTTTGCATGTCCTAAAAAATGTTATAGCTGAAATTACAACTGACATAAATGATAATCAGTAAAAAACGTGTTAACGGAAACTTGAATGAATTCATTTAGACCACTGACCAGTGAAAACCCTGTTCTACTGACCACCATATTTTTGCCTTTTCCTCCAGTTTCAGCCACGCTCCCTCGTCTCCATTATGTTTCTTTTATCGCTCTCTATGGCGGTGGTGGAGAAATTAAATTACTTATCTCCAACTTCATTAAGTCTCTTATCTTTGCAGAGGCACATATCAAATAGAATTACTTCTAAACTTTTCCCCCTTTCCCCAGCCTTGTTTTATGAATTAAATATTTCAGTGCTGCACAGGAGAGCAGGAAGTTTTAGATGTACTCTGATATGAAAGGGAATTAAAACCTTTTTAGTTTGCCTGACATGTCGAACATGCCCTGGTTTTAAATTCTTATGTTTTTGGGAGGCTGGGATTAGATGCGTCCATATTTAGTGTCCTGTTCATCTGCAGTAATGAGATGTATTATGGGTAAGACAACTTTTAATCCGTTTATTAGAAATGTTATCATAAGATATCGTGGAAGACTGCTGTACAAGGACAACAACATCACATAAAGACAGTTGGTTTCAAAAGAAGGAAAGAAGGAAAGAAAAGAGCACAGTGATTTGTGAGACTGAGAGTAATCTGGAGTCAGAAAACTCAACCATAGACAGAAAAATGTTCTTTCTGTCTATGATTTTCAATTTTCACATTACCATCTAAACAGTGATATGTTTCTGACATCATGAACTTTAGGTTGAAAAGTTACATCTTCCATATTAAAATGCCATTCACTGTGAGGCAGTACAATAAGAAGTGACACTTGTAGCAATAATGTGCAATAAAATGTCTCTGCAACGAATGTTGTCCTAATGTATGGGCGTCAGGAACGATGTGAGAGACGTGAGAGACAACACTATCTATTCAGTCGTAGTTACAGATACAGATGTATACAAATAAAACTCTTTCAGTACACAACACCAGGAACACAGATGGAACAAAGTGAGCGTCAACTATAAATGACAGTAATGAGGATTCATATATATATATGTGTGTGTGTGTGTGTGTGTGTGTGTGTGAATAAGGCCAATGGTGGGTGGCTGATATGAATGCAGGACAAAACCTGATAATTTAATGTGCCCCAATACATTTCTCTCTGACCTTGCACATTAAATTCATTAAATGTCTCTGCATATTCCTGAGAAGCACTGTGCTTCTGTGCCTCCATTAGTTGAATTATGCTAAAATATAATTTCTGCTGGCAATTTGATTTAAATCACCTTCTCTCACTTGAGCCAACTTTCTCCCAGATATATTCTAATCAATTCAGATTTATTTAAATCAGTTTTATGTTTTTTATCTTCTCTTGTGACAAATCTATCTATCTATCTATCTATCTATCTATCTATCTATCTATCTATCTATCTATCTATCTATCTATCTATCTATCTGTCTATCTATCTATCTATCTATCTATCTATCTATCTATCTATCTATCTATCGTCTGTCTATCTATCTATCTTCACCATGAACTAGTGATTTTTCAGTTCAATTTCTAAATAAAGAATAGCAATAAATCACGTAAGGTGTCAACACTGGTAAAGATAATTTAATACGTTCCACTTCCTGATACAACTTTAAACATGAGCCCATTTATTACCTATAGACACTGCTGTGACTAAGCAGCAGGTAATTTTAATGTAAATTGCATTTGTTTCTGCTCAGGTGCCACAGAGTAATGAGCTTTCATCCACCCAGAAAAACAAGACTGCAGTCTCTGTAAGTGAACGTACCTCTGAGCCATGCCACTTCTCATCCCTCTAACTTTAGACCATTCAGCCTACATGCTGTCAGTACCTGTGTACTCCACAGCCTGTGTCTTACATAAGATACTGAGAATAAAGGTCGTACTGGAGTACTGTTGCCTTATTAATGGATTTAAGTCTAACAGGAAGTGTTAAGCTGTTTTAAAAGCTCACCCTTTTAAAGATGTATTTGTTATGTCTTGGAGAAGATTTGGCACCTTAAATTCAAAGTGTTGGATTTCAAGTTTTAAAGGCAGAAGTTTTCATCTTGTGAGTTAAATCTTCTCTTTTAATTTTTTAGTAGTGTTTAGTAGTCAGTGTGTTACCATCAGACCACTGACTAGATAATTGTGGCAGATAGAAAAACAGAGAGAAAGACAGGCTTTGTCAGATGACACATGCTGTGTGAACATCTGCACACAACCAAATAACTGATGACATACGACTGATTTTCACACAATTTCATAAACCTTTTTGTTGAAAAGCTATTATTTATAATTCGCGATGAACATTCTGCTTATGTTGTTTAGGAACTGTCACTATTCCTCAAGCTTTATCTGTATGTATGTAAAATGTTGTAATTGATCCAATCAAGGCTGAGATTTAGAGACTTGGATTTTATTGCAGATAGAGTTTAAATTGAAATCTATCAATGCAACATGCAAGTTGGTTAGGAAGTTCAAGCCCAATCATTCAGTGTCAAAAAAGTATCTTATCTGCAAATTGCTTGTCTATACTTTTAACTGTTAAAGTGTATTTCCAATTTGGCCCTGAGTCTATTAGCACTCAGTTTCAATTACAAGCACCTTAATGGATTTTGACACTGAATCTGCTCCAATTGCACATCCAGGAAGCTCACCTCTTCAGATGAGCAGGAGTGTCCTGTCAGCAGCTGAAGGCCAGTCTTCTGAGATTCTCTGTGACAGCAGCAAACTGGATGCACCGCAGGAGTTTGACACACATCTCGGGGAGTCGGTACGGGCTGTTGAAGACCTGACAGGACCGAGAAGAGGCCACTTAGAATCAAAGGGAACGGCTTTGTTTGTATTCACTCAGCAGCCTTTCTCCAGCGTGGCCTGACTTCTGGACGACAGCCACATGAACAAAGCTATTTCTCAAATAATTTCTGCAGATTTACCAGGTGACATCCAATCAGAGCAACATTCAGAGTCTCCATCCACATATAGATCTGAGTCGAAAATAACTTCTCTAAGCAATGTAAGTACAGGACAAGAAATAGGTTAGAGTTTTATCAAGCATCACAGGGATGATGTTGGAGTCAGAGAATTTGACTGCAGTAACTTTTTAAATAGGATAAAGGATATTTAGATTTTAGAAACTATTTACAAATCCTGCGGAATTTTGAGGTTACAGGTAACATCAAACCATAACTAAATAACATATTTGAAATAATTTCAAAAAAATGATTAAATTGGAATAGAAATAAATTCAGAGGTGAATATAATTATTAAAATAAAGGGCCTGTAAATTCATAAAATGACTAAATATCAATATTTAATATTTAAACCACACATGCATGATACATTGTTAAGTTTACATGTATTTACATCACTGGAAACACTTTATATCCACATGCACAGATTTCTTTTTTGAACCACAGCAACAATTTTTTGCCTGTTCCAAACCCCCTTCTCCATCTTCTCCCTTGAGGCAAAATCATAAAGTTGATTCAGTGCAACTTGGTGATGTAAGAGGTGAAATAGTTGCAGGTGGTGGACAGTGAGTGCCTCAACCACAGAAGTAGAAGAAAGCACATAAAGGTAAAATACTGAGGATGTATTTCCTGGGAAATTGAGAATGGGAGTATTGCACAGCAGGAGGACGTTGGAAAAATCTAGAATCTTGAGAATGTTGTTTTGTTTAACAAAAAGACAACTCTTAGTCATGCTTTGCCAATTACTAAATTTGTATTTTTTTTCTTTTGAGGAACTCCTGAATATAATAATATCACAATCTTGAATTGTTGTAGGTGATTGATGTGTAATTAGAAAGCCAGAGGAAAATAAATAATGGGTGAGTAAAGTGGTCCTGTTAAATGTGGCAGACGACTCACTAAACAGTTTTATCAGTGACAGTTCAGATGTGATTTTTAATCCTCTCTCTCAGATTTTCACATCATCAAATTAACTCTTTACAAAATCATTTTTTATGCTGGCTTTGCTCCTTTTTCCCCAATGTCAAGATACTGACAATTTCTTGCAAATCTACAATTCTGTGCAGGGCAAACCGTGCGTTTCAGCATCCTTCTCATTGCATGACAGAAGCTGTGAGATGCTGCCATACTCCCTGTGAATTCAGATCAGAGAGATGACAGCTCCTCTGTGACACCAACATCTTGACATGGTAAGATTCTCCATTTCACAAGGTCAGGCTTAACACCAGACCCTTGCTTTTCACCCCCACACGTCTGTGTATCATTACATGTGAGGCATCTCACTGACATGCTTGACATCAGCCGTATAACCTACAGCGGACGCTGCGGCGTTTTACGCATGATGAAAGAAAGAGAAAATTTTAATCTAACATTAGACTTGGAAGACGTGGGCTTTGACTTTTTCTTGAAGGAAGAGCAATTATGAAGACTGAGATGTTGACCTATTGACCTAACATGCGTTGAAAGTGCACTGAATTACATCGTAGCATTACAGGCTTTGTAAAATAAATGTATGATTTATCCAGCCTTTATCAGGGGAACCCTTCTGTGAGATCTCTAGAAATTAGTTGAAGTGCTGCTTTAATGGCAAAGCTCTATAATGAGTCTTCACAAGTGTGGACAGACACACCATGTTTGTCTCAACCTGTTACCTTTGCCATATCTACAATAGAACAATGTAAAAAGACAACAATATTTCATTCATGGTGAAATTTGTTCTAAGGTTTTTTTCTACCCATCCAGCCATCCATCCATCCATCCATCCATCCATCCATGTCACGTACCTTTTGATCACAAGGTTTCCAGCTAAAGGCGCCCCTAAATGACGTGATCAGCAGTCAGCAAACGCTAGCTGTGATGAATGCAGTCAGTAGACGTCTGTTGCCACCTCCTCGATAAGTCACAGACACAGCCTCATTTCCTGCATGCTGCAAATTTGATCCATGTCTGCAATGATTCAAGCGACTCCAAGCAATCAAGGACCAGGATGGTTTGATGAAGCCTGAAAAAGAACAGTCATTAATCAGTGAAACCAGGAAGTGTTGGCTAGTCAAGACAGCACCTGTGTCATAAGGAATATAGAGTAATCCAGTATATCCTGCAGTCATTCAGAACAGAATGGAGAGCACTGTATGTCACTCCCTATATATATATATATATATGTATATATGTATTGACATGCAAAATGTACTCATGAAGATTATTAGTTTTTAATTACATCAGTAATGGAACACAGATTCACATTGTTCACAAACAACAAAGCCATGTTATCACTGACATGGTAATATGCACTGATTTGTTATTTTGAAACACACTTTATTACCAGAGTCACCAGCCAACCTCGGGTCAACTCTATCAAGAAGACTGACAGCTACAAACAATCAATAGCCCTGATATATATGGTAACTGGGCTGTGGCAGCATCTTACAGGGCTTCTTTTAAGGTCGACTCATTACATTTCACAGAAGAGCATCCATATACGTCTCATAAAAACGTGCTCTGTTCATTTGAGCCACCAGATGCTGATTTATTTCCTGGAATCCCGTGTTTATGGTTTGTGTTTCCTGGCAGCGTAACATGTCTCTCCTTATTATTCAAGAGGCGGAACAACGTCGTGCAATGCAAATATTGCACTTCAAGCCAGTGCTTCCATTACCATACAAGAGTCTATGGTGAGAGTGTTGAATTACCACGACACGTTCCCAATTTCATTTTCCTTTGGGTCTCTACTCTTACATTCAAATAACTATTCTTTCCCCGAGGTCTGGGGTTGAGCATCATTCAAACAACATGGTATAATTTACCATTAAAGTAAAGGCATAATGAATCATTGTTCCCTCAAGATACGTGACATCAGTAATGACCATGTATCTTGAGGGAGAGCATTGTCTTGGTCGAAACAGTGGGGAAAAGATGTCCTGTGCTGCTTTAAATTTAACTTAAATTGGTTTAAGGGTATTTAATGAAAATGAAGCCGATGGAATATGAGCTGCTGTCCCTGTGTCCCTGTATATATATATATATATATATATATATACAGTATAAATTGAATAAACAAACACAAGCACATGTCAATCATTCATCTGCAGAGAACACGGCCAGGTCTGAATATGAGTTTGTTTTAAAATCCCACTGTGTATTAAGGGATAAGAATGACACTGACAATAACAGTAAAATAAAAAACAAGAATAGGAATAAGGAAGAGACAAGAACAAGAAAAACAATAAGCAATAGCCACTTGCAATAAGAAAGTCTTCTTTTTTTCAGGTTGGCTACAAAACTATGCAAAATAGGACGCATCCTACCACCCAGAATCTCTCTCTCTCTCTATGTCTCTCTCTCTCTCTCTCTCTCTCTCAACACACAGACACACTGATGTAGTTCCCTGTCAAAACCCCTCTTGGTTTCATTCTTTTTCAGATATTGCCTTTGTGTGAGGTTTAGAAGAGTTTTATTAGTAACCTAAATCTAAAGAGTATCACAGATGTGCTGCTGCATATATAAGGTATTTCCTCAGCATTTGCTTAATCTGACCCTTTCTGCAGGATGCATTAGGGAATAATGCTTTCAAAATAACAATAAAAAAGGGCTAGGGGAATAAGAGGTTTTTTGTTTTTTTTAACCACTTAATATAACTTCACCTGCAAATACATGTTTCTGTATTTTCTTGTTTATTGAGAAGCCTTAAAATTAAATATGTTTTGATTACATTACACTGACATCAATTTTACTGACTGTGATACAACAATGATATCCAGATCATGAGCTTATACTGGAGTATTGGCAGGTATCTAAATCTGGGAAAATTTGAAATTCCACTTTTAGAACCCTCGTTTTCTGAACCATCAACCACTGTGTGCAGGAATTGCATCAAATAAATGTTTCAGAAGTTTTGACAGCTTCTCCAGCGCCGCCGCGGCCTCATCTTTACGATGTTTTCCCCGCGCAGCACACAGCCTAGTTTCCTGTGCGTGGATACATTTTAATGTTGTGATACTGTTGAAATTCCACAATGAATTTTTCCAAAGTACAAAGTCACCAGGATCCAGGGCTTTTTTTCAAGGACACTTGAGGTGTCCTTTTTATTTGGTTTCCATGAAAAGATTTTTTTTTTTTTTATCTTGCACCACAAAAGCTGAACTACTTTCATTCTCCTCCTTCGTTTTTCTATCCATTCTCCTTTTGTGATGCCGGTCATTAAATCAAATTGCTTGAAGGTATAGAAGGCTGGATTTTTCTGAATTATTGATCAATAATTGCACAACATCCTTCAAGCAAAATGTAATTCAAATGATCTGAGATGGGAATAACATTATTACACACCCTGTGGGTTCTGTTTATAGCCTCGCTGTAGTACATGTGTACTGTAGCAGGATAGGCTTCGACCGATCACAGGGCAGTTTAATGAAAATGTCCCAGCCTTTCACCGAGGTGTATCATTTATATATGACACACCAACACAAACACCTGGACGGAGAGGATCGCAAATAAATCTGTAGCCAGAAATGATGCATTTTTAGGATTGTAGTTTTATAGAATTACATTTCTTCCATGTTTTTTCCCAAACTGGGAATTCATTGTACCTGTCATGCAATATTTATAATGGTACTAAAATCCCCAGATGGTCATACAGTGGTTTCTTTCTCACTCCGTTGGGGAGGCTCATGTTTTTTAATTCTGTTTGTGCAACATTTCCCACCCTTTGGTGAGCTGCAAACCTAAACACTAGGGATTTTATCTTCCCCACAATTTATTTTTAAATAATGCATTTCATCACATTTTTATATGCATTCATTACAGATTTATTATTGAATTAAATATTTTTGACAGTTTTAATTAAACTAATGTGTTATTTTTCAACATCAATATCTGCAGAACTTGTTTTATTTGAACATCATTTTATTTGGAAAAAGAACACTCTCACTTGAACATTGTTTGTTTGTCTTCTTTGTTGACATAAACAATGACCGACCTCTTAACTTTGGGGATTTGGTTCAGTTGGTAGAACGAACAGACAGATGGATGACTGAACTGTAAGACAAATACTGGCTCTAATTAAAATGTTTAACACTGTTTCCCTTGTGAGTCGATCAGTCAATATTGATGGCACTAATTAAAAGAAAACAAGGGTAAGATAAAAAGAAAAAATGAAGTGAGAATCAGTGTGACACATAAAATTCAAATTTCCTCAGATAAAATAATCCAGTGATGGACAGTGAGCACGACAGCGTGACAGTGTCGAGTCAAAAAATGGAGCTGGGTTGAGCACTTGTAATATGCTAACATAACATATGCTAACATAGCAAATGCATTAAGTGGTGATAATTCTTACAACATATGTTTGCCTTAATGTTAAAAATAGTCATATCACTTTGATTGATCACTTGGCCAAGAGCACATCGTGCAACCTAGAGTCAAATTGACCTGTTATTGCAAATACTCACTAACTAAAGGCATCACAAAAAGCAATTTCTAAACTAAAATACATTGTATATTTATGTAACCTTCTGCAGGGTAATTACCAACTCTTGGTGCATCTCACCACTTTGTCAGAAAAAACACTATTTTTGCTGGACAGATAATACATATTTTATATTTTCTTTGTGACTAAATAATCGTTATATGTCTATCTGACTGATGCGTCACACTGTACTGACTGTGTCATGTCAGTGATGATGTATGTGGTGCATCGTGGGGATCTAATTTGTTTTGCTGTTGTTTTAAGAGCGACAATATTATTGATGAGGCAGAGCAGAGGCAGATCCTGGAGGACAGAGGAGCTCGGGTCAGTTGGAGGTGTAGAGTCCAACTGTTAACTGTTTAACTACAAAAATACAACCCCCGTGTCTTTAAGTACTGCTAGAATAATTACTGTTACAAATTCACTACTGTGTACTGAACATTTCCTTTTATTTGTTTCTCACTTTGTGAAATGATTAAGCTGAAAAACAAAGGAGTGTTGTCATCAGGTCACAGAGAAGCCTTTGATCGTTGATCAATGGTTGATTTATTTTGGTTGATTTATAAATGCTGGTCTTTTTTTTTTTTTTGCATCCTCCGCATTGTCTGCTTTTAGGATCCGACAGTTCACCGCTGGGTTTTTATGGTTGCTTTTTGCCAGCAGCACTCTTCTCAAATGCACATTCACTGCCCACCACCTGCACAAAGCAGAGTCCCCACAGAACAGCCCAAAAGCTAAACCAAGCCAATGAGACAGCAGCGTTTCTGGAATGATGCAACTGATGTCCTGAGGCGAAGAAATTCTTTCACATAACACATTATTCGACATGCTGCCTTCATTTCAACATGTGGTCTATATTTCTGAAGGAAAATGTTTAGGTGAATCACAAGCTTGTCCATCTGTGATAATAAAACTTGATTCTACTTCTAGGAAGTAAGTCACATGTCGTTCATTCTACATCCCCTCTCATGCATTGCCTGCTGGAACAAATTGGTAGTGAGCTGTTCTGGGAAACCCATGTACCTAAAATAAACCTTGAACCAACCATGTGAGAGATGAGTCTCCTCTGTTACCACCTGTCAATGTCGTTGCTGTACACAATAACGGAGGCTGCCCTACATAGTCAATCCTCACAAACAGCTGCCAACTGTGTGCGAGTGCACGATGGGCATGAGACGGTGTTTATTGGGATACATGTTTGGAATATTTTGAGACTGACATTGGGGTAATTAGTTGGATTCCATGAAATACAAATTCCACGTACTGTGTGTGTCAGTCTTTCACTGGCTTCAGTCCTGTCGCCCTTTGATAAAAGCATTAAAGAAAACAGAAATGTCCCACAATAGAGTGGTTTATTATGCATGCTTCTGTGTTTCTTTTATCATGTTTTTAGGGAGGGACCCACACTAGTTCATCATCTATTCTTCTCAGGTGGCCTATAAAAAACAGGAAAATTCCAGGAGCCTTGGTAATACAAATGAACACTATAAAAACTGCGCATCAGACAATTATGATCAGATCCTCATGGGAAACCGAAGGAAGCTCAGTAAATATGTCTTGTGATGCAGTCCATGTGAAATAGTTTCACACCACCTGTGTGTCCCATTACTGTTGCTCCGATACCAATTTTGTACAAGGTAGATGAAATATGTTTCACTGTTAACCTAATAATGGGCAATCTTAGTGGAACGGTCTTTGGTAAAGAAGCATTTTTGTTAAAAACCTGCCAGGGTACACACAGGGTACTAAAGACAATGAGTACATGCAAAGTAAAGTAAACGCACTGCAATTTAACAATAATGGAATTCAGTACTGTAGAATCCAGTGTGTGTGTTTAGATAGATAGATCGATAGATAGATAGATAGATAGATACATGGATGGATGGATGGATGGATGTTGCAGAAGTTGAGAAAATGTATTTAAGACTGAGTCATGCTTTGGAGAGTCACACATGACAGTGGTTATGACAGATTCCTCTTTTAAACTTGACCTTTCCCTCTCAGGAGATTTTCTCGCTCTGCTCTGTTCACCTACAACTGGAAGATTGTAGCTTCCGGTCAATCCATCACACTGTACTCTGGAGGACTGCAGTGGAGGACGGCTGGAGCAACTCCTCCAACACAACTGCATCTCCTGACAATGGCGAGAGGTCCTCTTCCTGCATTTATTAAAAATATACATCATACATTGAAGGTGAAGGCCAAGGTTTTTACAGTACAGATATGTTAATGTTTGGAGTTTAAATATACAGTGTGTTGTGTGCTGTGTTTGTTCAGTGTCAAGTGATATTTGTTCACAAGTATAAACAGTAACAGAAATATTTTGTTGGAATCTTCCAGTGTCCTTGAGGAGTACAGAGTAATCCCAGAATTAGTTCATTCTTTGGTTGTGGTTCACAGTGTGAATGTCACTAAAATGGTAGCAAAATAAATGTCCAATAAATCTTGTTTGTAATAGTCATCAAAAGCTGACATCATATTGATTTGTTCATTTTTGTAGCCCTGGCTAATTTTGTAAAAACTTTTGTAAGGGTTGTTATGTAATTTGGGTTTAAAATAAAAATAACAAGACCAAAAAGAAACACAAATTATGGCTACAACAGCCACATATCATTAAAGGCCAGTTGAACTATATTTGTGGTGAGTTTGAATCTTCGAGAATAAGAAATTGGGGAAATATTTTCCAATTGGAAAAGCAAAAAAAAAAAACAAAACAAACAAACAAAAAATACCATAGATTTGATATTTTAAATAGAAGACCAAATATTTGCAAAGTAATAAATTAATTCAAAAATTTAATCACAATATTTTACCTGTTTTTGCTCATCTTAAAAATGTACGATACTCTGGGAACAGAAAAAGGACAGTGCGTTCTCCTTCCTTTTACAACCTTACAGGAAAACAAATTGGTGTCTGAAATGTTTCCTGATCCTCAGAGATGCAGCACAGACCATAAAATGAATGCAGTGTATTAGGCAGGTTACAGCAAAAAGTCCTTTAGCGTTATTCTCTTCTGGGCCGAAGGTGACCTCCTTAATCAAACCTAACACAGAACTTAGAGCTTCTATGGTCTGGTAGTTCCAGACATTTAGCAGCAGCAGATTTTCCAAAGGTTCAAGTGTGTCTCTATGAAACCATTCAAGGCACCTTTTAATAAAAAATGGACTGGGAAATTTGCTTTTGTTGATGAAATAAATTCATATATAAACCTAAGCAAAAAGCCAGAAATGCAGAAAAACGGGTGACATTTAATTGACGTCAAACAAAATGTAGGGCAACGTTAGCCTTTTCATTACTGTAGACACGTGTGTCTACAGTAATTTCTCGTAGTTTGTGAAAAGGAAAATAAATTAAAACCATTTCCAAGACTTCACATTCAAGGGGTGTCGCAGTATGTTGGTAAATGTTGTCTCTATCTAATATCGTCTGCAGCGTGTTTGTGTTTTCATTCGGATGGCAGATGGCAGGATAAATTCCAGTTTCATCCCCAAGAGCTTTTAGCTTAACGTCTACCTTAACAAATGGGGTTTGCAGTGTGAGATGTACTGAAGCCCAGCAAGTAAGAGACACAAAACATTAAGGTGCAAATCTCAAATGCAAATCCAATAAACACCACCTCCTGGATGTCACTAGTAATAAAATCAGACAAATAGGGTACATTTCAGATAAATGTAGTCTATTGATCAGGAACACAAAAGTAGTGACTGTGTGCCTGCACAGAATTTAGAAATCTTATTCAACACACTACATAGTCTTTGTAAACACACAACCCTGTTCTCTGCCCACAGAGAGAAATGTAAAGCTAGTTCTATTTTGTGTGCATTGATTTGTTTTGGGTGTTTGATGTAAAGAATATTTTATTTTAGGATGGCTGCAGAGACGATGCTTTTAAAACTAATGGTGTTGAAGGAGTTCCAGTTCAATCATGGCTCTTTAAGGAAAAGGAGTTAAATTATAAAATACAGATACAATAAAGGCTGAGCATAAAAATAAACCTGTGCTGTACAGTGGGTCTGAGCTAAGAATGGTTATGGCCACTGATTAAATACACTGTGGTTTAAATGTATCATTAATGTAAAATCATGACAGGGCAAAACGCAAACATTGCATTATGTGGATTGTAATGTGTAATCTGCTGCAGTCATCAAAGTAATGAAAACCATGGCTTTGTGTTTTAACTGCATGTATATATTGTAGTTGTCATGCTGCTCAGGTCCAAAGGTTAAACCTTTAAGGATGAGAAATAACAACAACCACAAATGATCAAAATGAACAAAACCTCAATATCTTTTCACAACTAAAATGTGCTTACGCATGTTTACAGTGATTTCTATTTACCGTTTCATACAGATGATGTTTATTAGGAAACAGCAGCACTTTTTAAATAAATTATTCAGTTGTGAGACAGCTGACGACTGTAACTTACAGGCAAATAATTACACTTGTTTCAACCTCCTCTCCATGAAGCTCTAGATGTTATAATCAGAGCCAGAACTCTCACCACTTTAAAGATAAAGCAATATAACCATGTTACATAACTAACAGGTGCACAGTGACTAGTTACCATGAGAGGGTTTAACAGTCTGCAGAATGTGCAAAATAGAGACTCGGACCCAAATGTAGTCCATAGGAACACTAAATCAGGTGCAGTTCTTTTGTTTAACAACAAGTCCAAACAGGAACAGAACAAGGACAGAACACCGGGTTGAGCAACTGAAACAGAAAATTCCGGCCTGGCAGGAACGAGAGACACAGAGGGGCAAACAGCACCAACCTAACAGATGGAGATGAAAAACAGGTAGAGATAAGCTCACAGGCCAGGAGAACAGAACCACAAGCTAACAACACCTGAAAACCAAATAGCCAGAACTGACAGGCAGAGAAGGCAGACAGGAAACAGGACGGTGAAACACAGACAGGATACAGAGGAAGCAGAAACCAAGTATTGGTCAAAGCAGCAGAGACGCGAAGATACCCGCGGCTCCAGGTGTGACGAGTGAGGCTGATAAGACGAGCGGCCCACGGGACACAGGTGAGTTTGATAAACTAATGACCCAGAGAGAGGCGTGACACACACACTTATCTTCACTGTTCATCTTGAACTCGTATCTCCAGTAGGATATAAAAACACGTGTAGTCACACAGTTCAGGTGAAATACTGTGACTCTGAATGGGTGTAAATGTATGCAAACTATTGTATTTTTTAAGGTGGGAATTATATGAAGTGTGTTTTTTCTTTTTCAAAGTAGTGTTTTTTTCCAGCATACTTTCTTACAAATATATTTGATTTAATACATTTTTATTATAATTATTTATTATAATTTTACAATTATTTAATATAATTTAATCAGATATAATATAATTTAACTACTGCTTCACTGCAGACTTTCTGCTCATTCCCTCTCTCCAATGTGCTTCACTCTTCAAATTCCTTGTATCCACAACCCTTTGTCTACACGCCCCTCCCTCCCCCTTTCTGTGATTCTCTTCTCCATGTTGATTAATTAACCATCCCCACCTGTGTCTCGTTAACGTTTCCCCTGAAACTGGACCAGTCTATCTTTTCTCCACCACTTTTATTATTTTACCCCAGCACAGAGCCTTCATCTGATTGTATTTGCATACATGACATCCTTGGATTGAAGTCCAGCTTGAATATGTCTTTAATTTTGACAATTAAATGATAATTAAAGAAACGCTCATCATGACAATAATATGCAGGTAAGTGAATCACACACATGGACTTAGTGTCAGTAATCCCTCAAATTGAGGTTAGTTGAAATATGCTGAAAAATAAAGAGATATTTCCAGAAAAGATCATGACTGCAGATGAAAATAATTTCTGTTAAAATCTTTTTTAGTTCCTTTAAGATTTTGTTGTTTTTTGTTTTGGCATATCAATGAATCAGCTTATTTTTTTCTTTTCTACCAAGTGTTAGGAAATTCTTCTGTGTAAATTCTGTTTTAGGTATTGGCAATACACAGCCACACTCACATTCAGGATGCTTATATATCTCAGTCCATTCTGCTGAGACATTCAAAAAGCTGCTGTCAGTGTTTAGTACATTAGGGTCAATGGTGTTGCAGGAACTGATTAATTTATTTAAATCATAATCCCTCTGGACTCACCCTAAAGTGTTCATGACCCAATTCTCACAATATGAAACTTTCATGGAGTCTCCTGAAAAAATGTACAGTCTGTGGCCTAAATGCAGCAGCAGATGATGTAGGACTTCCATCTGTTTAACCTGCTTGACTTAATTGGTTTGACTGAAGATGTGTGGAGAAAAAAAAGCCTTAAACCCTAATCCAATCCCTTGTCGCACGTTTACCAGGATAAGCACATTTTTCATGTCAAAGAATGAGCTGTATTTATCATTCAAAATGTCCTGCCTGACACAAAGTGTATGTATAACAAGCCCAACGACACGACAAAGAACAGATAGCAAAATGGATTATAAATGACCTTTGAAGAAGTGTGTCGTCTCTTAGCACGCGGGCACCGCTGTTTGCTTGTATCACAGGCAGACTGCAGCAGCGTTCTTTGAACCAAAAATGCTATCCTCTCCTCAGATGGAGAGGCAAGGGATTTATGTAATTGTGCTCAGGGGAACATGTGTGCAAAGGGATTTATATATAAACACATTGAAACAAAAATGGTAAAATATACCTGTTTTTTGACAGTTTTTCTACCCTGTTTTTCACCCTGTTTTTTTTTTTTTTCATTTGGTTCCTCAAGTTGAATTTTGAGAAGTAATGAAGTCACGTCGTTCCATAAACCTTTTCTCTGACCAAATGTGACACTGTAGTTACAGCTTTATAGTCAGTCACACTTTTCAGCAACATAATTCCATACAGGGCACTAGATCACAGGGAAAGGCTTTAACTTTTACCTTGATGCAAACATTAATCAAGATGAATTAGGGAGTCTGTTCAGAGAAAAATGTGATACGAGAAAAATTATTAATAAAAAAAATTACATGAAGCGGGTTCCTAGAATATTTTTCAACATATGTATCAATACTGAGCCTTTCATCTGTCCTAATGAATTGCCCATCTACCATATAAATCCTAATGCATGCATGGGAGGATGTGAACATACCTACAATTTGCAAACTATCTACAGTGCAGTACAGCACTTACTTACAGCACTTATTAGATAAGACCTTTGTTCATTTCACAGTGGAGAAACTTACTGTACATTACTGTATTTACATATACACACTACATTACATACATATATATATGCACATTTCATGTTGTGCGGTGGTGTGCGATGTGTGTAACTCACTTTCACAAAACCAGTTTCAGGTCACATCATCAGAGCCAAACCCAGGCAGCGTGCTATCAGGGTTTTTATTATTGAAATAACTATCCTAATATCAGCCAATATCATCAGCTGACCAATATAATCAGAAATCCCTGTATATGTGAAGTATATTCACCATTCACTTATACACACATGTATATATACTGTTTTATGGTGTGTATTTTGTTTTATTTGAGTATGTTGTTGCATACTTTTATATTTCAAATACTGTCAGGTCTGTCTGTCTCCCTCTCCTCCTGTTTGTGTCAGCTGTGTCATCAGTGTCATCACCCTCACCTGTGTCCTGTTATCACCTGATCATCTGCCTCACTCATGTCACCTGCTGCCCTGGGTATATATACCTCTCTCCTCAGTCAGTCTTTCTGTGGTCATTGGTTTGTGTTCATGCTTGTGTCATGTGGTCCTGCCTGGTGAGGTAGGGGTGTGTGTTTGGGTATTACCTGATTTGCTGAACTCTAACAAATACAGTATTACAGAAATGCAGCTGTGCTGCTTTGGATTCTAATAATTGTAACTCCAAGTACAGATGAAAAAAACATTGAATCTTGACAAAAATAATGATGAAACTACCTGAGCACTCAATGTAATTTAAATCTGGAAAGTCTTTTTGAAAAAGTGGAATTTCTGTCAGCTTGTATCTTCATACGAGTCATACTTCACATCTTGATATGAGCAGAATTTTTACACGTCAGAAGGTTTCAAACCTAAAACCTTCTTTTGGTGCCACTGGACCAATCCAGCCTTGTTCAACTTTGAACTTTTTTCAAGTAAAATGTAAAGACTTTTTTTATGTACACTGGTGCTAACAATGTGAATGTAGGGAGAAAAAAACAAAAACACGCAAGTCCCACCTGTGGTTGGTCTTCTTAGCAGCTGTTGAAATTTCTCTCTATGGTAAAAACCATTTTTCTACCTTCTCCCTTTTTTTTCTCCCTTCATATCTTCTCTTTTCTAAAAGCCAAGATTGTCACACAACATGAGTGAAAAAGCTCCGGTCTCTGACGACGTGTTTGCTCTGTTATCTGCTTTAAATGCCTAGGGTAAAGGACTGAGTTTGATCCAAGTGCTGCCTGGATCATTATAGTGCCCTGAGGCTGTGGCTTCTGTCAGCAATCATCTCCAATTAGGTCTCCATTCTGTGCCACGTGTACCTTAGCAAACCTTGGGGGACAATGGATCTCACACACACACACACACAGAGAGAGAGAGAGAGAGAACAAGTATTCATATGGTAAAAGCAATGGCCTAAGATAAAAAACTCATTTCTGAGCTAATGACCTCTGACTGACTAAGTGGAAGTTCTGATTATTGAGAGTTGTGTTTGTGAGAGTCAAACAGAGAGGTTAGTGTTAGAGACTGAAGAACATAATATATTATAATATATTATTTATTTCAATTCTCCTTCA
>NC_024311.1:6003449-6035601 GCF_000523025.1 Cynoglossus semilaevis | reverse complement strand
TGGTCAATCATAAGATAGAAATGAGCAGTTGGTCCTGCAGTTTGTAATATGTGTAATGCTTTTTATTATTGGACATTTTAACTGTAGTCAAGGTGTGCATGATTTGCCACTTGATGAAATGTATTTATTATTAGTGAATACTAAGTAGCAACTTGCCAAAAGTTTGGACTATCTTTGTAGTTGTATTTGTAGGGAGTTTATTTTTTGCAGATTTATTTGCTATTTTACACAGAGGCAGAAATAGACTGTCCTGGAATGTTTGTTTCTTGGGTCATCACTAATTTACCTTCACGTGTCTCTAGTGACATTGACATTACATCCAAAACATAGGAAAAAAAATACTGTATATTAGACAACTGATCAGTATTTGGGTCACAGTTGTATTAAACACTTGCTGCTCTGTTTCTTTTCACTATAAGGGCTGTGATAATGTCACACATTACCTTAGTCAAGGTTTACATTAGCATCAGGGAGAGAGTGAGAAGACAAACTGGTACTTCACTTCTTTTCAATATTATTTCATATCACAGGTTTCTTCCACTATAGAAGGCTAAAGGTGAACATTCAGCTTGCTCTTGAAATCCTCTCTGGCTTCTCGATGCAGCTGTTTTAAACACACAGAGTCGGGTATTTTCTGATCTTTGTGTCTCTCTGATGGTTTTCCTCCCTCCAGCAGTTCAGCCTGCCAAGTCTGTGTGGACATAGGAGGAACAATATTTCATGCCCGAGTGAAGTATTTCTTTGTGGCATGTGTAAGGTTCATTTACAGTAGTTTGAAGTTGCCAGTGACAATAGTGTTTAAGAGCGAAAATAACAAAACCCACAGTCTGTGCCCTTGAACGGAAAACACATGTTCTGAGAAGTGATTAAAAAAAAATAGTAAAGTAAGAGATAAAACTGATCACTAAAAATTGTTTCCTCAAAGTACAAAAAATAATACTCTACACTGTGATCTGGAAATCATAGAACACTTTAATGACCTTTCATTGTCAATTTAGCCATGGCTTTATACCAAATCAGGATTTTTGATGCTGAAATTAAAATGAATCCTGTGGATAATCTGCTGCCTTGACTACTCTGTGAGATTAAACATGATTATTTGGGATTACGTCCAAAGACCTGCCTTACTGACCCCTGGCCACGTTTTTCAAATTACATTTTCTAATCGGACCCTCAGCTGTTTGGACATTGAAGATTTAGGAAAACTTGGACACACATGACAAATGAGCCCCGGTCAGTTTGCAGCGGGAAGAAGAGACACATTTTGATGTTTGAAATTTACATGCATTTACACAGGAAAGTAGGCAAATAAATAAATCAATGACGGAGTAAGATTATAGAAAGCCATTAAGAAAAACTCATTCTTATGACTTCAGCTTTGTTTGGGTGGATGAACATAGTTTTTGAGAAGGAAAAACTACATTTTCTGGTTATCATATATATATTTTGACAGTTGACAGAAGTTGACAATGCATTTTCTGGTTATCATATATATATTTTAAGTTGACAATACCACTTCTACAGGATGTCTGTTAAAATCTTTCCATTTCATTTGACGTGTTAAAATTCTTCCCTCCACTCCTCAGATATAAAGACATCAAATTCATGTTTCTTTTTTCACCGTCAGTTCTACAGATTTCATTCTGCTCATTTCACCCTCTTCAGTCTCTTTTATTACAGGTCAGCTTAATCATAACGTGGAAAGGTTACAGTCAACAACAGGGCTAATTAATCCAGAACACTAATTACGCAGTAGTTGTGTTTCACTGAAAGGAAACAAATAATGGCTGATTCACACTCAACACAACAGACAGCTCCATTAAAGTGACGCCAGCTCAATTTTACTGCAAGGCAAAAAAGAAAAAAAGAAAACATTTGGTGGAGACAGGACTGTAGTACAGTGTGAAGAACATGATTGGAGCTCAACGTGTTGACATTTCATCAACAGCCCCTGCCTGACTGGGTTAATGCACTGTACTGTGCATCAGTGGTTCCAAAGGTGGGGTCAGGGGGTGGACATTGTAACGACTTGTAATTTGATTTCCTTCATTCAATCAGGTTAGCAGTTTTGTGGGAAATTATTATTTTTTTAAATCATTGGAAATGAAAACAGTTGGAAACCCACTGCTGTACATCAGCATTTGTTAGAGTGATGGGTTGTATATTTTCATGTGTGAGTTTGCATAACGTGATTGAAATCAGTGGTTCAATTTTACAAAAATATTTAATAATTATTTTGCAATAATTCAGTCATTCATTTTTCCCAAATAAACAAATTGTGTCATTTTTGACTAATAGAAATGTAAAATCATTCTTGTTACTTCTTGATATAATTACTGCTCTCAGATTTTTGTAATAGGTTTTTACGGACAATAGGGAAATACAATTCTGCACAAAATCCATCTTAACTTTAGTTCCAGCTTCTTTAACTAAGACTAAGTCTAAATATACTGCTGTTTGGCATTTGCCTTTCCTTCCATTTACACGAACAATCATTTTCGCAGCATGAGTTAACCATTTATCGACATGTCTGAGAAGCAGTGAAACTAGAGTTTGTGAAAAAGATTCAAACTTTCAGGGATATTTCTGAATTATTTCTGCCGAGCGTCTCCCAGCCTCCCCTGCCTGTCCCTGCTTTGCTGTTGATTTTAAACTTTTCATGCACTTTCACTGTGGATATTATTTACTGCAGGATCAGCTTGAGGAGAAGCTGCAGACAAAAATCACGTATTCATCTCTTCAGTCCAGATGGTGCTTCAAGCTGCTCCTTTACATTTGCCAATGAGAATCTTTACTGGTAGTCAGTAACACTGCCCTGCCAGTTTCCCTGCTACAAATATGTGTGCTTATCCAATCGCATGACTAAGCAGTATGCTAACTTTGCAGAGCACCATTACAGCTGTGGGTGAGAACCAAGAGTGCACTATCAGTTTACATCTAATTAAACCCACATTATGTAGCTATTATGTGCTGCGTTCCGACAGAAAGCTTTATTCATTATTTTCCTGCAGTCACATTAATAATTCATCTTCTCTTTCTACATTATGAATTTATGTAAACAACAATCAAATTTCGCACTTATAATGTTGCCGGTTTATTAATCCTGAGAACAATATCAGGCCTGGTGAAATTATATCTGCAAACCTCCTGTTTCTTCAGCCATATATCTTATACGATCTCTGTGAATTTGTTATTGGTAAATTGTTTTAGATTTTTATGTATTTGTATTGGTGGATATGTAATTAGTTCTTGTGACATCATTGTCTTGTCTCTATGTGAAAACAACAGCAAATTTTAATATAGTAAAATGTTCCTCACTGTGGCCACATTTGTTTCTGACCCTTATTTGTCTGTCTGACACACAATGAAAGGCAAATTACTCTGAAAATAATTCAAGCCATTAGTTCTAATGGAAAACAGTCTGACTGTTATCCATTTATTACAAGTTTGACCCCGCCTGCTGCTGTTGTCGCTCTTCTCATTGTTCCAGAATTATGATTAGGTAGAGCATAGAAGGGGCGGTGATTAAACAAATTGGAATTTTTTTTTTATTATGTCAGCATCTCCAGAACTAAGAATGAGACATGTGACCATGTCCATTCTTTCCACAGAACCACAGCATCTGTCTCTACATAACTCCTGCCAGTTCACATGAAGCATGTATGGTGCTTTATCTGTTTGCTTCAGATGGGCTGCCAAACCTCTGAAGCAGCCGTGCATCGCCTTCCTGCCTCACACAGTCCGCCTCATTCTGGAACCACTGGCCAGCTACTGATATGAACAACAATTTCCCGTCTGGATATGAAACACATGCAGACAGCCAAACAAAATCAGCACTTGGAATCTGCACACACACACACACACACACACACGTATATACACAGTGACAGAACGAGGCATGTACTAAGGTATGTATAAAACATGGGCTTCCGTATCTGCACAAATATTTTTTATCTCCAGAGCCCTGATTGGAGGCTCGCTCGCTGCCCTCGCAGCAGTCTTTCTCGTAGGAACTACAAAGATTTTCCAGGCTCCGCCGTGTTCAGGCAGCTCCACCAGATGACTTCACAAACACAGCACCCCTCACCCTCACATATTTCCCTCCACCTCCACATGCACTCAACTCCCTTTTTTCTATCAGTGAAATCTTACCTGCCTCCCCCTCTTTTTTTACGAGCCTCCACCGCTCCTGCGTTATCACTATTATCCACCTGCTCAATTTACAACAGCGGGTCGGCAGGAAGCAGCTGTGGGTGGTGGTGTTCATTGTGTGTGGATGGTGCAGATTGGCTATTGTGCACGCTGAAAAGTGGAAGACAAACCTGAGCCTTCCAGTGGATTATTTAGGCTGATAGGCAGTGCAGGGTATTTAATCTGGACATAAGCACTTACTTTGTTTAACTCCTGTTTACAAAAAAGGCATTTTTCTTCAACTGCCTTAAAAAAGGATTCAGTGTTAAACTGTCTGTGAGGACATGGTGATTCAGTGTTAAACTGTCTGTGATGAGCTCTCACAGAAACTCTGTCTTATAACGCTACATAAATTCACTCTACGTGCTTTATATAAACGGTATTATCAGAGAACAGCACATGTATAAACAGGCACAGTGTTAGCTAGATTAGCTTAGCTTAGATAGAGTGACTATCGTAATGAATTAATCAAAATATAGAGAATCTTGTTGTGTCTTAAGTATAATTCTAACACTTTAAGTGCATGGTAAGTTAGTGTTTTTATATAAGATATTTGTATTTCATTTTATAACCATAAAAATGTCCTCTAAAGTCCATTTTTTACATGCTTTCTTGGTCTTTCAACCACTGTCCTCCTTAAAGTGAAATTACAAAAACGGGCCCTCAAACTTGCTTACAGCGCCACCTGCTGTGCCCGCAAAGGGAGCTCACACGGTACGCACAGTATACAAAATACTGACACAAAAGACAGCGACTACATTTTTATTGTTTTCCATCTTATAGTGTGAATTCAGATCCACAGTTTAATCTAGGTTTTTTATGTCCCTCCTGTTGTTGATCCAACATTGTGCACATCCTCATACTCTGGTTGCAGTTCATTGAGTCTCACAGTCCCGATGGGCGCTGCTGTCTGGAATAGAAGCATTCTGTGCAAAGAACTGTTCAGTGTCAGCAGTTAAGAACTAATATTCCTGGTGGAAATGGCATTAAAGCAACGGGAAAGTGCTGTGACACAGAACAGCGAGTAGACAAGGTGGCAAAAACAGAGTCAAGGTGACATTAAAGCGTCTGGAGAAGTACATTTGTGGGACGGTAAATACAATGAGTCATTCCTGATATTGCTATTCTCTTACAAAAATTGTTCCACTAAATACCTCTCGTCGAAAATTGAGTTGACCTTATTTGTGTCACGTCCTACCACTAATACTAAAAATGATTCAGGCCAAATTAATAAAATGAACAAAAGAGTGGCCTGTGCTCTGGATAGTAACTCTACTGCAGTAACTTTTTCTTTTTCTGAAGGACAAATCTGCGTGGTGTTATTGAGTGTCTTTGTGTGTAGTCAGGGTAACACTAACGTTATTTATTTATTTATTACATCTTATAATAACTCTCATCTTAATATTTGCACTGACAAACAAGTCATACATTCTAAATAAACACGCATAAATGTGAACACATTGGACTTATTCTCTCACATTACTTAGAAAAGGGATTTTAAATTGATTGTTTTGTTTTGATCATTTGTTTCATTATATTTGCAAAAACACATACGGACCATCCTCTCTGATTCAGGTGAATAAAGAAAACAAAATCTAACTTCTGCCACAGTGCCTATAGGGAGCTTCTACACCTCAGTTTAAAGTGCAATTATTTCTCAGAGGGTTGTGGGATTGATTCCAAACTTAGTAGTATAGAGTGTAACAGCTTTGCCCAGGGCAGCCATGCTGACAGCAGGTAGATGGAAGAACCTGTGGTGTAAAGCGCTTTGAGTGGTCATCAAACAAGAGTGCTGCTAAAGTATATAAGTACAGACAGGTAACTTAAGTAAAAATAAAACTTGTGTACAAAATTGCTGCAGTTAAAAATGTTTACCACATTTTCCAGACTATAAGTCGCTCCGGAGTATAAGTCGCACCAACCAAAAAATGTAGAATGAAGAAGAAAAAAAAAAACCATATAAGTCGTTTAGGAGGATAAGTTGCACCAGTTAGTGGCTGTCAGTGTGAAAATAACAAATGTACATTTTCAGTGGTACAGGAGTAGCAGAATTATATAGCAAAATTATATTTATTTATTTATTTTAATATAAAAGTCGCACCTGAGTATAAGTCACCCAGGCAAAGGATGAAAAAAAGTGTGACTTATAGTCTCGAAAATACTAGGTACTTGACTTGGTTAATAATTCAGCTATGGATAAATCAGAAAAGTTAATTAAATAAGGTTAGAACTCTAACACAGTGTACATTTTTTCATTGTTGCACAAACAATAAAGTGACTACATTAATGTTGTACTAGCATTAACTGTCTTGAGAGTAGACAACCACATTTTAAAAGTGTCAGTTAAAATGTTATATATTGCATTAATGTCCAGAAATCTGCCATTTTCTGTATTTTGTATAATATATCCTACTTCACTGTCCAAGAGATTTTCATGAGGTTGTTATTGTGAGCAAAACCTGATTGTAGGCAAAGCAAGCTGTTACTTCCAGAAGGCATCTGAACTCCTATGTGCAGTTCTCTGAACAGCTTCTCTGAAATAAAAGAGATTCCTCTGGCATCCATCCACTTGTCGGTAATTTGTATTCATAATAATGTCTGACAATTGGCAGTAAAATACTCAAGCCTTTTGTGTTTCGAGCCATTGTTAAGAACTAATAAAAAAGTATAACGAAGTGTCAAAAAGTTTCTAGATTTGCCACCACCTGAATACTTTTTCAGACATATTCAATTTGATTGATTTAGCAGTTGACATATGGTTTCAATCCACTTGTGGCACTTGTGGTATTTTTAAATGTCAAAAAATCTTGTGTGCAACGGACAGTTTCATTCGAAAAAAGACAACAATATGTGAGCCTGTGTTAGCTGGCTGCAGTGGTCACAGATGAGATGGCTGACATTTTGTGTGTGACTGTCAAAGGTGCCAATGACATCTCTAACAGCATTAGCAACCCTAAGACCCATGGGAAGCTGCCGATCATGGAGAAAATCGTGGAACAGGAGTTAAAGCTCACGTGGAAATGTCACTGTCCCTGGAGTTTAACACCACAGTGGTTGACACCAAAACTCTGAAAGTGTTTGAAGGTAACTAAAAGGGCATGGAACACATGGAGGTGTTATTTTAAACTCTTTACCCTCTTACACATACACTTTTAACATATAGATGATAAGTTTGAAGTTTGATTTATTTTTCAGGGTAAGCTTTGATTAAACACAATTTATCAGGATTAATTGGATGAAATAAAATTTCCCAAAAATGACTTGAAACACGTTTTAAATTTGTGACTACCCAAAAAGATGGAGTTATTACTCAACAGATGCAGAGTTCAGAGATGTTACAATATTTTCCAGACTATAAGTCGCACTCATTTTCATCCTTTGACTGGGTTTGCGACTTATACTCAGGTGTGACTTATATATACTTATATATATTATTTCAAAGGTTTGTAATTCTAACACTGACAGCCTCGACAGGGCACTCTAGGCTTGTACCAGTATCTGCTACTCCTGTACCACTGAAAATGAACGTTTGTTATTTTCACACTGACAGCCGCTGTAGGGCACTGCTGCGACTTATACTTAATGACAATTTTATACACATTACTCTACAGCTAACTTTCCAAAATAAACATGCAGAAAACACTGTTTTGACATTAAAAACACAACTGGGTCACACTGCACACACAGGATGTGAAAGTCTGCCCTCGGCCTGCCAAGGTCTGCCCTTCACAGTGGAGTTCCCACTGCATAGCATTATGTTAATGGAGCTGAATACAATCAGTGCTACTTGTGTCAGGGGGCAGGAGCTGTTTTTCCAAGGCTTCTTTTACTTTTCTCAAGAAAAACTCTACTTTTAATGAAATCAGCTGCTTACTTCAGCAGTCACCGTGAGGTCTAGTTAAAAAAAGAGGAAGAAATAAAAAAATACAAGGTTGGGAGAACAGTTTAGTGGCTCTGGAAATTCCATTTAACCAGCCTTTACACAGAATAGTCTCCTCTTCTTCCTCTTATAAAGTAGCCTTTTTCCTTTACTATGCTAATCAACCTGATGTACATCATTCCAACTCTGACTGTTTAATTCAAATATGGGTCATTTCAATAAACAGTGGTTGCAAACCCCTCTCTCTGGGATGTAGGATAATGTGGCTTAATCATTTGTGTCAACAGAACTTTTTTTTTTTTTTCTGTTGCAGGTAGAGGTAGAACGTCTTAATGTCTGGCCATTTTTAAAAGGCAAAAACAAAACAATGTAGGCCGTGTTCTTTCTCGCCAGAGTACGAGAAGTGGGAGCATTTTTACCAAACAACACTAAAGGGATGTAATGTTTCACGCTGCCCACACTTTAACAAGAGCATCACTGCCCAAAATGCCTTTACTCTGCAGCCAAGGCAGCACAGAGCAGTTAAACGTTCCACACAACACTGGCTGGAGAATTCCCCTGCTTCATGTTCCACAAAGATAACACATTAAATAAACGTGTCATGTGCTTTACAGTGTCTGTTAAAACAGCAGAGCCATTCCAAGTACTGGAGGAGAAACAACAACAACAACAAAAAAACATGAAAAAATGTGATTTTGTTCCACAACTTACTGATCCTCTCGCTGGGGACAGTCACAGAATGAAGGGGAAACAAACGTTCCACCAATTCAATAGAGTTTCGACCCAGACTCACGATTGTGATTCTCTTCTATTTAAACAGACCAAAAGATTTATGAGCGCCATAATGTGCGACTCCATGCAAACTACTTTTTGCTGACCATTGCTAATTGTCCAATACAAGGACAGGGACGGCGATGGAATCCCAGCCCCTTTAATCTCTGTTTTATGAGCTTATAAGGATTTCAGAGAAGGGAGGGGTATCTCTGGTAATGTTTCATTCCGGTGTTTTCATTCCAACTCTCTAGACCTGCTGACTGCGGGAGGTCATAGAGGTCAAAATTTAAAGGGTGTGAAATTAGAAGAAAAAAAACACTGCTGACATGGATGGTGGATGCCCTTTTATCAAGGATGAAGTGTGTTAATGCTGCCAAAGGGCCCTTCAGGCCACAGCACACAGCCATGTTTAATCTTTAACTAAGCTAAGGGTAAGCAGGTATTTATCCATTCCATTAGTGATTTTAGGACTGTCAACGTTAAACAAATAATAACCACTTAATGCTATTTTTTCTTTAAACTTCAGTTGTATTACATGCAATTCATATCTTCTCTGTTATCACTGTTGATCTTGTAGATTTATAAACATGTAAACAAGACTTTAATGACACAGTAGTCATTTGGTGTTATGACATATATGACATATGTGAGCTTCAAACTTCCACCAAATGATATTGTTTCACCTCAACTCACCAAAAGAACAGGATTATATGAGCAGGGCTTCCCTTCTGACCATTTATCATTGTTAGCTCCCCTATCTTTGTAAGATTTTTGTATCAAGGTAATAATAAAAAGAGTTTTTGGCAAAAAAATAAACAAACAATATTTTGCTTTTATTTATTTTTTAGCAACAGAAAACAAAGCCCAGAAGTGTAATTATTACTGACTGACTGTACTCCATTAGACAGATTTTCTCTTGCACCTAATGAATTTATAATAATTATGGAGTAAATAGTAAAAGTGTAGCTAATCATAATCCCTGTGGTGTCTTCATGTCACATTAACTCAGTCCCAGTTTAAAGTCAGCCTTTATATTAAACCAGTTATTACTGGATCCAGTTAAAAATGTGCAGGTGGACTAAACTGGGAAAATAAAAATGGTTTCCTTACAGAGTCTTTTTGACTGCAAGGGTTCATAACCTTTGGACTGCACACATACTCTGCCCCATCCCCAGTGGAACACTGTGTTCTTACACACAGGTTTGATTCTCATACAAAGAATCCTGACAAAACAAGACGCAGCAGAAATGACAGTTCTGGTGCAGGAAAATACTTATCACACTTTGAATTCCCCTGTAATAAAACCGTGACACAAAGAAATGAGGGGCCATTGTTTCTGTAGCAGGAGTCCAGACAGGTTGTTTTTCATTTTTTATTTTTTTTCATTCATCTTTATTCTTCATTTGATAAAATGAAGAAAAACAGTCGCCTCTTTGGTGATGTTTGCTGCAGAAATAATGATGAAAAATGTTCCATATTATATGTAGGAAAGTGCAACAAAAGATTAGGGTTTTGTGGGCGAATGTGTCCTTCATGTCCTATGCATGTATGTCCTACACTTGACTATCATCTAATTCTGGTCTTCAAAAGCCCATTCAACTCAATAGATACTTGTCTCTGGTTTCCCTGGTGCCTGGAGCACAATTCAAGGCTGTTGACGTTTTATTGACCAATGAAATTTCTTTTTCTTCAATTAAACTGCACCACTCAGAGGCGTGCCTTACAAGCAACGGCTTAAACTGTTGAGAAAATGTTGGTGTTGAAACACAATCCATGGAGCAATCGTTTTTACCCAGAATTCTTTGTCGAATTTGACCTTTGCTAACTCAGGAAGTGAGTGTAGTAATATAGAGAAAATGTAAACTAGCCTTTAAACATAAGGTGATAAAAAAATTTAAAAAAATAGACAATTACACAAAATGTACTCACGAATTCATTGAAATACCAATTGTGTTATGTAAAAAAAAAAAACAAAACATATATAATCTACTCCGATCCATTGGTCTGGAGAAACACTCACAGAGATAGAGGAGCCTTGTGAACATCCAAGGGTGAGAGATTTTAGACCTAGACCTTAATGATGTATTGATTTATTTAATGGTGGCACTTTGAGTCATTCATACAAACAATGATGACTTTTTTTTTTCCAAATCTGTCAAACACATGGTGGTTATGTGTCAATCGTGTGACTTATGTAGTTGTAACTGGTAATAATAAATGCAACAGTTAATTAATTCATCTTCAATGGCTCAAGCCCAGCAGTCAATAGTTTCAGGTCAGAGTAAACCACGGACAGTTCCTGGACAGCTGGCAGCAGTGGTGGAGTTCTCGGCTGATTAAAATCACTTCTGTACGACAAACTGGAACGGTTCATTTTGTGTTACATTTCCAGATTTTGGCAGATTATTAATTATCTTCTTTGCATTATCATATCTCCTCAGCATCAGAGCCATGACGAATGTCATCACCAGTATTTGGCTTATGACAGTGGTTTAATTAGTTCATTAAAGGGACGATGACTTCACAGAGCCTTCAGTCCACCCTGGTCTCACAGACAGCTGTCCTTTCCTTTCTCTGTTTTTTCTATACGTTACCACACTGACCAGCATTGTGCCTGTCTTTATATCAAATGACAGTGCAGGGTAATGTGGGCATACTGAACAAAGCAAGGTTTCTCCGTGTGAAGAGAAGGCGTTTTGTCCTCTTCCTTAATCTTTCCGGGTGTCATGGCCCAGCCATCTCTGCTTACTGCAATTGTCCTGCACAGGTACAGTGAAGGAGCCTTTCATTTACTCACCCTGCAGCCAGGCATGCACAGGTCATGTGTCATAAGCAGGTTGACATCGCAACCCCCGTGTTGTACCACCTTCTGTTTGATTGCCGACACTCTGTGGTGATAATACCATCAGTTAAATTTCAAGCCATGGTAACAAACTCTGTTTCATACTCCACGGGGGAATATCCTTTACCTAAAACCTGTTTGTTTCTATTGGCACGTTTAAAGACAGACATCAACTCAACAAAACGATTTTTTCTTCACTTCCTCTGCCAAGAAAGTGGAAGCCACCTGGGGGGATGAAAAATCTCCTCCTACGGCCACCTTTCCCTGACACTAAAGTGTGTTTGATTTCTTCCACACTGAGCTGTCTTTCTTTAAACATAAATCTTAATTTCTCCTGAGTCTGCAGAATACCACTTCTGGCGTTGGTGGTGCTGTAACACAAACCTAGACCAATCGGTCACAGATACTGTGCTTATCTTTCCGCCTCAGCATCAGATGTCTTCACTGTACTTGAGTTGAAAGTCAAAAAAGTTTTAAATGTCCTTTAACTTGTCTTCAAAAGACACAGTCTGGATTACTGGTTTCGGGCAAATCAGTGTCGCTGTTATCTTTCAAAGCTGTAGGTGTTGAATTTTAATGAACACTCTTGTTACATTTGCTAAATACTGAGTACACGCAGTACGCACACTGCACATCACCATGTCCATTCAAATATGTGTAGGAACCAGTCTCGGCGACTGTGCCCCCGAGTGACTGCTGTGACATTTTAGGTTCTGCTCCAGCCCGTCACTGTGTTGTGGTTAAGGAAGCAAGGAAGGTCAAACTGTCACCAGAATTAGATTAAAGGTGTCAGTTTGAGGGAAAACAACATGTGCAACCTGTTCAGAGAAACTGGTAAAGGCCATCTAAGGAAGCATGACATGAGCTACTGGAGCTGTGTTCATAATGGCTGGTGGTCCTTTTGCATGTCAGCATGTCAGCAATGTCTCTATTTTATTTAGAAAACCATGTTAAGAGATTAGAGCCACCACAGTGTCGTGTCAATGTAAGGGAACATTTTCTAGGTCAAAGCTAATGGCTTTAGTTGCTAATCCATCACTCAGTGAGATGAAGGGATGGACAGTAATACAAAGCAGCAGTAACAGTCTTCTAGAGATGGAAAAAAAGCTGAATTTGACATAGTATTTTATGATGAAAAGTCAATTGCCATTTAAATCCATTCATACATGATAATAAACACAGCATTTCATAAACATTAGATAGTGCAAGAAATGAATGATTCTACTAAACTCTCTCTTCCAAACACATTTTCTTACATTTTCTTGTCTTGTTCTTTTTTTTTTTTAATCTTTTCTTTTCTATCTCCTTCTGCCAATGGCCCACACAGTGTTCTGAGCACAAGACACACTGCCTGTAACTGGAAATGATAATGTCCTTGTGCTTGTAGACAACATTCTTTTAAATAGATAAGCTGCTCTACAGGAAGAAAACGAGCCATTACTTTGGAAAATGTACCTCGTCATAAACCTAAATAAACACTAATGGCTGTCTGGAACAATTTTCTCAACTTTCTACCTTTAGACTGGATGTGTTTCTTATATTTACTTTGCTGCGTTTTTGCACAGTTGGCAAACAAGAACTTTCTTCAATCTTGTGCTCATTCTCTGTGAAACCTAAGACTCTAACCTCTAACCTTCAGAGGAAGGTTTCTGTTGCAGATAAATGCTAAGCTGTGTTTAGCTCACAGATACATTTAACCCCATGTATCTGCACTGACATAAGACAGGGATTTGTATGTACAGTATATAGCTAAAATTATGTGCAGTATTCAGTTTCTGGTACATGATATGAGTGTAGGAGTGAGGAGTGGGAAGCTGCTGTGTCCACTATTGTTCTCTCTTCACCAAACACTACTATTTCTGGAGACGAACTACTTCCTTTTGTTTTATCTTTTATGGGAAAATTAGCAATCTTACAGTTTTAGTTTTAAATAAAAAAAGCCTGTGATACACTAAGTTCAAATAAAGGTGAATTTTAGACTAAATTCACCTATTGTTTGTTTTATAAAACTTTTTTTTTTCTTTTAAAGACCTTGCTGTCAGTCCTTTTGTTGTTCAAAGCAGAACAGGATCCACGTATGACTGAGGTTAAAGTCTAGAAACCCATTCCACATTCATCCATTCATCATTCTCATTAAATAATGAAAAGAAGAAATGTGTTCTTCAGGGCAAAGGCTGGGAGGAAAGGAGACGAAAAAAAGCCCAGGCCAGACTCATGACTCTCCTTATACGAGTCTGTCACAAATGAAAAGGTAAGGGTGGGGGGGGGGAGGGGTCATATGAGAAATGAAAGGAAATTCTCAAAAGGAAGAGAAGAGGTTGCCGAAACGGGGGTGAAAGCCGAAGGGTATGAATGCCTGTGAGACTGAATAAAGAGCAAGGCAGGCAGCATAGACCTAGAATGTTCTCTGAATGACTAATTCAGGATAATTGCGGGCCACTTGGAGGCCAGTGACAAAAGGGTTGTATCAAGGATTATTATCCACAGAGAAAGGTAGGAATCCTTAAAGACACTCAAATCAAAGATGTGTGTGAGTTTCTTTCCTCCAAATATATTTTAAATATACTCGATGTGGCTCCACAATGTTTTTACTGTAGTGCAAGTATATATCTCAACGTGATTCGGAGTCAGAATTTTAGAAATAAGGATAAAACAATCCAAATGTGACACACAAAAATAGAGTGGGGTCTGAGAGTAAATCAGGGAGATGATTATACAAAGTCTCTGCTGATTGAGATAATTGCCTCTTTCTGACACTGATGAAGCTAATTTCCAGCTAAGTTGAAGAGGAACGTGCAAATTACACACTCTCTCTCAGGTCGGAGGTTCACCGGGTTAATGACGGTGATGGCTGTGACCTTGGAAAGATGAGGGATAAAAGATGAGAGGAAATCAATTATCTGAGGTTGAGTAAAAGACTGAAAAAAAACTGCCAACCTGCACTCACTGTCCCTCAACTTTTGTTCATTAAATAAACAACACATTTTAATTATATTTAATTATATTTTATTGCACTGTGTAACACTTCAGTTGTTTTCCATGAATAAAAAAAGAATGTAATATGAGGAAATGTAAGATTTTTTTATTTTTCTTCAACACATAAATATGAGGTGTTGATATGGTCACCGCAGGCTAAAAGATCCCATTTACACAGGAAGTAATTCATTGCTCTGGGAAATATCACACAACCTTTGTTACAACTTTATTATCTCCAGCAAGGCTCCTATTTTTCTCGCTCTGTTGCTGTAATGGTTACTTGGAATAAAACAACTGAAACAATTTGGTGATTAACAACCTTGCCATGTTTGGCTACAGTTCTTTTTAAACAATGTTTTCAATATATTTCCATTAATGATATACTTACAGTTAAAACAGTGTGAATAAAGTAACATCTCTTCTCGTAGCTACCTCTTATTTAGCTACATCTTTATCATCCCTAGATGAGTGCCCACAATTTTTTAAGGAAGGAAGGAAAGGAAAATGAACTCCTTGTCATTGTGACACAGCACACCACTGCACACAACCAAATGTGACCTCTGGTTTTAACCCATCACCATGGTGAACAGTGGGCAGCTTGAAGCTCCCGGGGAGCAGTGGGTGGGGGCGGTGCCATACCCAGAGCACCTCAGTGGTAACTTGGCAGCCGGTGGATTCAATGTTGTGTCTACATACTTATGGACAGACATGTGGACAGAATGGAGCTAGGTATTATTTGGTTCATTTTTAAAATGAATACAATGAGCATAAACAATTTAAAATTCTAACATAGATCTTAGCATCAATAGTAAGCTGACATACTGTATATCTAGATTATCAATGCATATATAGTTAACAGACATACTGGATTTTGTTGCAAGCATCAATGTACTTTCTTAATAACTCAAGAAATAGATCAAGTTTGTCTGTTTGTTATTATGACGGTTGTTTTTAGTTTAGTTTTTTAACTAATCTAAAGACAGCTGAATTTTAAACAGTGTTATAAATGTAACCATATGCAAATGGCATAGTGTTTAAAGGCGTTTTTTTCAAGTCTGACATGTCATTGTGCTGTTGTTACTGTTTTCCAACACTGGTCTTCCATCATGGCTCGGCCAGTGTGATTGGAATAAATTAATTAGCCCCCCATGCTTAATGAATTCAGTCCATCCAATTTCAAGGTTATGAATGCTGAATACAAGTGAAAGATACTCTCACTGCTAATCAGCTTATGTAAAGGCTCGTGTTAAATATTACTCCCATATTTCTATATTCACAGTAAGATCATTTGCATTCAAATCCCATTGACCCTGTTTTTCCATCAGTGCATGCACAGAGAAAAATGAAAAAAGTGCTGCTTTAATCAAGTCTGAGGTTTAAATAAGAAAAGAAATACAGTCAAGAAAAAAAAAAAAGATGCCAGAAGCGTTATGTAACGTCCTGTGTGCAATCAAAATGTATTTGGAATCACATTCAACCAATGTATTTCTTACTAAATATAGAAATTAACCAAACAACTAAAACAAGTTAGGAGAGAGGTCTGGTTTTAAATAAGGGAAAATGAAAACATCCACTTCACATTTCAGCCATTTTCAGCTGTTGTGCAATTTCATTAATGTTATTTTGACTACAAAATCCATTACAGTTTAATAAATTACCTATTGTAACCTTGAGAAAGTCAGCGGTGAAAATTCTTAGAGTGACTAATGAAAAGGTTCTGTGGTCTCATTTGAGTGAGCCGGCTCACAGTTCCAGTAAAGGGTGTATATTTAAATTAAAATCTGCTGCTGTGGGAGGTTGGGACACAATGCAAATTCAGATGCTAATTTCAGGCATTTGTCTGTAAAGCAGTGGCCCATGTGATGTGACTTTGTGTGAGACTTCTCTCTACGCAAGCTGACTTTGAATAATGGATATGAATGTTCATAAGAGGTGAAAATGCAAAACGAAACAGTACTGTAAAAGTTTGTTTTTTTTTTACTTTAGTGTCTGTGGAACACAGGATTCACAAGGTAGTATGTTGGATTTTGTTGGGTTAAATGTATTTGAAGTGAAATTAACAATTGCATCACGTTGGGCAGGTCAAATTGTTAAATATTAAAGATATTATACAGGACAAGGCTGACAAAAAAAAAACATACATCATAGCAGATCTCACTACTGCCTTATAGACTCAGAGTCTGTTTGCTGAAAAAATCATAGACATAAAACTTTGCATGTACAGTATCAGGGAAGTGGGTCAACAACGCCCAACTGGAAAACTAGAAATGGAACCAAACCTCAGTGACCGAATTAAGCTTTAATTGTAACATCTCCTCTCTCTAGTTATGAATGTCAATGTATTCAAAACAGCATATTCATTTTAATAATTGCTACTCTGCATCAACTGATGTTCTATGTGTTATCTTGGTTTCACACAAAAAGTGTGGGATGAATGCCAACGTTCACCTCTACGCAGAGGAACACATCTATATGGTAATGGAACATTTCTTATGCAAATACGACAGAAAATCACCTGTAGCACTTGTTCCTGTTCTTCCTGTAACCTGTTATGGTGCATCCTTTTCTGCACCATTGGTGGCACCGGCTGATAAATAGGCCTCCAGATGTGTGTGAAGCCTATCTCTGGCAATGAGGAATATTGGCTCTCTGTGCCACTTTATCATGGAGAAGCAGCTTCGACAGCAACACTGACACAGGAAACCTCTGGTAGAAGGGAAGTGGGGACAGCTTGGGCGTAATTAGAATTAATGCAAGGATGTGGAATAAGGAAATGAGCCATCACAATACGGATCAACTCTTCATTTCAATTTTATGCTTCACTCGTTAAATTTCACGGGTAATAATGGACAGGCAGGGCTGCCCGTCATTATTGCTTGCGATGACAGATGTGTCAAAGTGTTCCTGGTGTCTTTATGCTTCTGTAGGTGAAACAATGAAGAACCTGTTAGAAACACGAATAAACAAGAAAGCCAATGACAGACTACAGCCTATGTTTTATTTATTGGTGCCACAGTTTTCACTGGCTGCAGATATCATCCATGGTGATGATCTCATTTGGTCATTTGTTGATGTTGTGCGGCATCTAGAATAACATGATGCACTGCCATTATTTTAAGAAAGTCACATGATATTATGATTATTTAGCACAATAATGACTGATTATTGTCTATAGCATGTGTGCCAAACTCAAGGCCAGTGGGCCGAATCCGGCTCATTACATCATTTTATACGGCCCCCCAGAACTTCACGTGTTGTCTTAAGGAATATACTAATGTGTACAGGATAGGTTCAATGCAATGGGATAATGTAACAAATGCATGGTGGGTATATGTCACACTTTAATTACAATTCTAATCAACTTCATGAACTACAGTTTTATTTTGAGACATATCATACATATTAAGTGCAACAATATTCTTGTTGTTGACACCACTGGTCTATAGGGTCCAACTAAGGTATGCACCAGCCCACTACTCTGCAGTTTAGGAAATGAAGTAAAAATTTAGACTAAGAAAAATATAAAGACAAACTTAATATTTGAATTTTTATATTTAATATGTGATATTTTTATTTGAATGTTACCACTTACTGCTGTTTTTTTTAATAGTAGATGGCATCAATTCATTATCAGCAACAATGGATTTAAAATCTTCCACTTTTTCTACCAATTTTTTATTTATTTTTTATCCTCTACTGAGTGATCATTTCTCAGGTTCACAGGGGAAACTGCAGTCAATCCTAACAGCTTTAAGATGAGGACATGGAACTACCTGGACAGTAGCCAGTCCATCACAGAGACATTAAAAAAAACTCTTCACTCTTTCAAATGCAAAATCACACAAAAATATTCAGGTTCCCTTAGGGTTATGTTCGAATGTGTAGGAAGGATGGGGGACCTCCTGCACATGCAGCACTCAGGACACAGGGATACGATAGTTTTTAATAACAAAGTTAAAGAACAAATTTGAACAGAGTAATTGAATTATCTACAGTGACTACAGGGCAGGAACAGAGACAGAAGGAATACAAGGGAATTGGCAACAAAAAGCAGTGGGAAACAAACCAACCATGTCCTACAGCAACAATAAAAATGACCCAACAATGACAGAGTGAGGGAGAGGGTACCAGGTGAGACGAGTGAGACTGATTAATGGAGAAGCACAGGACACAGGTGAGAGTGATGACACAAACAACCCCAGGGGAGACAGGCAGAAGGGCAGGGAGGCAGACACATTCAAACCAGTGGTCACCTTTCTGTAAGTAAACAGCATTAACCCTCATCTGACATTTTTGGCACAGTATTTCTACCTCTGCACCTTTGTTTTCTCTTGGTTATTTTCATTCTTACTTTTCTGTGATGTCTGTCTGTCTCCTTTTCTCTCCTGCCTATGTCTGAGTGGATTAGTGTGATCACTCTCACGTGTCACCTGGTGCCCTTGGTATTTATACCTCTCCCTCTGTCTTTGTGGGGCCATTGTTCATGTTATTAGTGTCTAGATTGTTGTCCATGTTCATTGTGACTGAGATGTTCACATGTTGCCTGTGCTGTTTTCCTTGTTCCTGCATCCCTGATTTATGCCTGCTGTAATGTTGTTCCTGCCTGCTACTATTTCCATGGAGTTTTTGTTGTTTGGATATTGAAAATAAGAGGGTCTCCCTTGTGCTGCAGTCATGTCCTGCCTGCTTCCTCACACACATGGCAGAACGTTACGTTTTTGTTACGTTGTTTTTTTTATTTTTACACATGGTGATACACAAACTGTTGAAAGTGACACTATTAACCTCTTCCACATATTAGGATTTTACATCTTAATTTTTACTTTTACAAAATCAAACCACAATGTGATCAAGTACAAAAGAAATGAGCGACAACTTTGTTCGTTAAATTTTGTGCTGTCCTGTGATTGCACGTTTATACATTGTACCTATTGGTTTTGCCACAGCACAACCTCCTCCACCCAAGCAGCCCAACCAAGATAGCACAGAATCCACCACATACATCCTTTAATTTTCTTCCTCAAGTATCTGGAGCACTGAAGCACACCAAATCAATTGAAGACAAATGAGGGCCAAGTCCCTACTGGGAACCTGCCTGTGCTGTGCTGACAGGGATTGTGGGTTTTCAGAATCACTGTTCATTATTAGGTGTTAAGAAAAAGTTGACATAAGAGACCACGTACTCAAGAAGACGTAATATCATCTGCCCTTATTACAGCAGGTATTAAATGCACTGGTTCACCTCCTATGCAGGTCTTCATTTCATTACTACCTTGTTAATGCTCTCTGGTGTGGAAATCTAAATGAATGCAAACACACGGGGCAGCGGCACTGACAGGAGCTTAAGGTACACACAACAACATGTCAGCAATAATGAAATAATTAATATAACACTGACCTGCTTTCCAAAGGAAAATACAACAGGTTTGAAAAACATTTGTCAAAGAACATTGCTAGTAGGGCTTCAATTGTATTTCCATTCTCTCAAAGTGATGGCTTTTTCATATTAGTGTACAATATATTGTTGTATTTGTTTGAAATGTTTTTTATCATTGTTACTTTATAATTTTTTTTTTTTTTGCAGTGGTTTTTAAACTTCTGTGCAAAGGGCTGTTGTGGAGCTCACGGCTCCCACGTCAACACATTCAGAACTATTAAAAACCCTGCAGAACTTTATTTTAAGCACTGCAATTCCAACAAAATTGATGTTTCCCTTGTACAAAAGAAATGAATCCAAAAATGTGTTTTTTGTTTGTTTTGTGGCTCTAATTAAAAAAATATTAAAATTGAAATAATTGTGCCCTCCTCCACACCTCCTCCACCCACCACCACCTGAAATATTCCCCCGTCCACCAGCAAAAGTATTCCACCTGCTCAGGGTGTTTTCCTTGGTGGACAATAAGCAGCAGTTCACAAAGGTTCCCACTTCTTTATAGGCATGAACCTTGACCTTTAAGACACTATGCACTGTTTAAAACTCTATCTATATTCAATTCTGTCACCTTAGATTAAATATTTGCTCAGATTTCTTATTTGATTTCCATCCTCCTCCCACAATTGTCAAATTTAGCATTTTCATTATATCCCTTCAGCAGCAGGGGGACAGCTGGGTGAGGCAGACAGAGGGAAGGCAGATTGGACAGAGCTGGAACTGGAGACAAAAACTGGGAGCTCTGACAATCACAGATGACACTATAATTTAATTTTCTCTTCCCCAGTGCAGCAGCAGCACAGTGAATGAATATTATTCATCTGAATGGGCTGAGCTGCGTTCACTCACTGGGAGGAATGAACAGTCCTCCTCCAATACTGCATAGCTTCAAATGAAGCCTTTGTTTTGGAAGCGCTGAGCTGAGGCTGCGGACAGATGTTGTAGGCCCTCGGGTGGGTGAAGCTATATTTTAGTTCATATATTGGGATAACACATTGTGATGATAAATGACATTAGTGGGAGATGATCCAAAAAAATAATAATTATACAGAGTAATAATCAGGCTTAGAAGTGTGGTAGTCGTTCCACATATGTGCAGGTAAAAAAAGGAGAGAGAGAGAGAGAGAGAGAGAGAGATCCAACTCCACCGTGGGTCAACGTCATATTACATATTCATATTTTTTATAGTTACCTTGCTCACCTCGGTTTTATCTTTGTGCATAACCATTTTGTACCAACCTAGCCTATTTCATGTTCTCAGATTAAGAGTACAGTATTTAATTGCAAGGCTGTTTTTTATTTATTCTATATGGATTTGGTGTCGCCTTCTTGGTTTTAATACTTAAAGAAAGAAAACCAAAAGCCAAAGCAGTACTAGTACTGACAATGATTTGATCAGAAATTAAGAACTTGAATGTACTTCAACAGACTGTTTTACATTAAATATTGTACACATAAAATGCAGGATACATCGCCATATAAAATGCAGTTTATGCTAACTCTCCCTGGGTTAGAATTAGAGTAAATGAGTCATGCATATGTTACGCACATACTTAATTTGACCCTTACGACCTGTCCAGTAAACATTGGAATAGATCTTAAGACACTGATACAGGTAAAGCTTTCTTGGGCCACATAAAGTGACGTGATGGGCCAGATTTGGCCTGCTGGCCTCACGTTTGACACACATGGCTCATAAGAAGTATCTTTTTTCCTGTTTATAATTCTTCCATTCCAGACTCCTGTGTAGTCGGTGTGGACTTCAGCCCAGATGTCTTGGTGCCATACTCTGCTCCCCTCACCCATTCATACTCCTGCTGAGGCTTCTGACAAAAGCCCTTACAACCTGCTCTGAACTCTGCGCATGAATTCCTTATTCAGATAGTGGAGTAACACGGGCTACAGCACAAATCCTCTCCATCCATCTTCCACAGGGCATAGACTATATATAGGCTTCCAGCTCCGCTGGGCTGCTCCTGTTCAGGGACTAAGGGTTAGGAACATTTTTCATTGACATGCTTCATCTAACACAGCATCCCACTGCACTGCTCCGTTACTTCCACCAAGTCCATGATCTTCTGTGCCTTTGTATTTTGGCATATATTGCATTTGTTATGAAAATCATTACCACAAAAACATTAAATAACATCATACAGATATACAGCTAGATACGTTTACATTTATTCAAACTCCCATGCATGTTCTTGGACTTGGTCCTGGGTTTTCATATGTTTTGTTTTGTTTTTTTCTAAGTGCTTTTCTATTGGTTATTACCAATGTTTAAGACAATTGACTCCAGAGAATCAGCAGGCTTGAACCATCCACCCATATCAGCGTTTCAATCACCAACCATATATGGAAGCCACTTTACAGCTAATCCTCAGTTAAGCCTTGGGACCATGACCTCGAGATAATCTAGTCAGAAGACTGTGACAACAGCACTGGAAATGCAGGCTTGATGTAGAGCATCGACTCATGTACAGTACACAGAATTACAGTACAGTATATCTAAAATAAAATTATATAAAATACCCTCCAATTAGTATGTTAGGCCTATTGAGGAGTAAAACAAGTAAAAAGAAAAACAGCAGGTCAATGTGACTCCAGACAGTTGTTACTCTTAGTTCATTTTACAATGTTTAAATATTGGTATTTTTTGATCTAATGCTAATTGTGATGGATGTGTGCTAACTGCCCTTAGACAGTAAGCAAAGCTCAGCTCAAATACCATTTACACCATCATTTATACATCAATCATTGAAGTGGACTCCACTTTAAGACAAACGTCAGCCTCATGTTCGGTGTCTGTGTGATGATTCATTTCAGTTTCCTACCAATATTTTGTTTCTCTGTTGCTGTGGTTTATTCATTTGTGAAAAAACAAAATGCAGTTTATTTGTCTACCAAAGAGAAAACACAGGCAGACTCACAAACAAGTCACCATGGTTACCATGTTGTGTCTTAAATTAGATATGAATTAGAGCAGGGGTCTTTGACTCAAATGACCTGCGGGCCACTGCTGCTACTGTCTTTTGATTGAACGACCACATCAGTATTGGATGCGCAATCCAAAAAAATCCAAGTTAGGAAAAGTTTTTATTCAATATAAGTACTCCATCATACTGCAGTGCAAACAGCAATTACAAATATATTTTCCTTATGTTTGTAATTTTAGACTGAAGTACTTTAATGAACAAATGCTGTTAAAATGTTCCAAACAAAAACATCCTTCTACATCACCTAACTCATATGTNATATATATATATATATACTCAAATGAACCAGGGGTGTCTCCCAGCTATTCAGGTCATTTTTTCCCATATACACTATATGAGAGGACAGTGTTGGACGTGCACTCTAATTCGCCCTTGCAGCTTTTCTGCTGACACAAACTCTTAGATATCAGTTATTGATACACCAATTACCAGCCACCATCTGCCAGCAATAAGGCAGCAGATCTTTTAGTTTCTCAAACACGGTGCTGGTGACTGGTCTTGTTAGTAATAAAGCCCTAGGGGGTTGTGGCAGCATGATTTCTGCTCCCACCTCATCTGTCTCACCTGATAAGAGACACTTTTTGTGGACTTTTCAAAAGAAAACAAGGCTATTTACATCTGGTCTGTGTAGCCATGGAAGCTACCATCCCTACACAGAATAAGACATCACAACAGCTTTTAGATTCTACAGTTTACATTTTGGTAATTGCTTGACAAAACTATGTTCCAATTCTTTTATATTTTGTATTTATGTCAGAAACACAATGCATAATAAAGAGAAACCTGGAGAAAGAACAAAACAACAGAAAAAAGTTTTTCAAAGTGAGCTTCATCTTAATTGGTCCAGTTTTAGCTGACGGCAGACACATGAGGAGCTGCAGTAATTATGAACAAAGCACTGCCACAAGTCAGCCTCACTTCGAAACTCCACTGAATGTCAGAGACCATGTGGTGGTGTCCAGTCAATGGAAGTGGAAATCTCCTACAACTGCAACACACACCCAGCATGGAAATCTATTTAGATAAATACATTTTATTGTTAGCTGCTACTAAATTAATACCCATTAATAAAGAAAATGCAAGTGATTTCTGTAATTTTTTTTCTTTGTTTTTTTTTTAAATCTTGTTTAATATGTTTCTTAAAATCCTGTTTTTGTATGGAATCAATACCTATAACAAACAAATACAAATGATGATGTTTGGTTCATTGGTTGATTTGTACCTGGTATGTAGTGTATTACAACACTTTTTAACACTGATCTGTTTCCAACTATTCTAGCAGAGTAGATCCTTTAATTAATTTGACCTATACCTTTTTATAGAGTTTAGGCAATATACCCTGGTAATAAATTGTGATCCTGTAAAGTAATATATTTTACAGTGATATATTATGGGCCAACACAGGTGATCATTCCTGCAGCAGAAAACATAATTACAGCCATTTTATTACAACATATTCCACATTTACTGGTGTCATAAAAGGTGTCATTACAAGGTGCAGTGTCTGTGAAGTCCAGATACCATCCTGTCGACACTGACAGTCTGAGAGCTGCCCAGTGAAAACACCATGAAACTGGTATGACATTGTTCAAATAATAAAATCAAACTTGATCTCATGTCATGGATAAAGAGTCAACATCATATAAGGTTATTTGAAATAAAAATACTGACGTTTTTGAAAATAAGGTCTTTATATCATTATTTTATTTAAAAAAAGAATAACTGTGATAGTACTTTATGATTAAATGGCAGACTACCCTTCTGTGTTCTTTTTTTAAAAAAGCTCCTCGTACTTTATGATTAAATGGCAGACTACCCTCTGTGTTGTAAATTTGAACCCTATTATTGAGTCAAAAGAATTTAGGAACTCAATTAAATTCCATTAGCAGCTGGTAATCGAGTGGAGTTGGGTTCATTTCTGACTAAGAAGATTTTGACTTAGGCTGTAATTTAATTAAATATTTAAATAACTGAGTGGCATCTACACAGACAACCTGATGAGGGACATGTAGCTAATTTACTTAGGTTTAAATCATTACTTTTTGTGGAATTCTCACCTATTAAACAATTACAATATCTGCCAAATTAAAATATTGACTCTGGGAGATATTTATCTGGAGCCTGGTATTTGCCTCCTACGCCGTCTATTCGACATGGCCGACTTATATATAATAGAAATGTGTTAATTTACCCATCAGCATGGTGAGAAAAACATTTAAAGATAGATGCAGCACGGAGCCCTGTCCTTAGTAATTTAGAGGACGCAACAGTAAATAACACATGTACAGTATGCAGTATCTATAGCAGCATCCACTAGCCTTGGGCTGATAGTCCTGTATACAGTCCACTTGAGCCAAGATACAAAAACAAATCCTATCCTGATGAGTCGGCCCTGGTGTCACACACAAGTGTGAACCGTTTTGTTCTTCATGTGATTCATTACCCAGCCAGTACATTACAGTACTACACCTGTAGCAACAGTACTGTAGTACCTGTGGCTCTTAATGTGAAGCCAACATGGCAGACTTCAGTTATTATACAGTCCATAAATTAATATTACATTCTGTGATTTTTGCTGTTTTGTATCAGTTTATTCACAAATTAAAAAATAAGTATATGGATAATTAATAAATATTTCATTTCATTTTGTGCTTTATTGTATTTTATTTTAACTGGAGCAAGGGCCACATTGAGAAAAAAATATAAAACAAATATGAGAAAAACATCATACATTTGCTAAAAATGTCATAAGAAAATAAGTCATAGTATTATTATAAAGAATGAGTCGTTTGACTCACGCATCGTGTTGTATCCTGTCAAGTAGATGCTGTTTATCTCAGTCCATGAGGAAGATGAAGTACTCCTTATTTGTGAACCCAGTACTAAAGTACAACAAGGTTCTTTACATTTCTCTTGTGGTTAACACTGCGTGCTTTTCTTTTTTGTCTCAATAATACTACGTCGTAATTCATTACCAAAACACAACCAAAATACACACCCTTCTCTGAACTGAGTACTCCAATAACACTCTTCAGCTCATTTGCTTGTGTTTTTAAACGTTCTTGAGGGGGTAACAACTGAAGGTCAGATATAAAATGAAACAACTCTGTGTTTCAGGCCACTGAGCGAGCTAAGCTGCAGTAACAGTGCAGTTAGGCCTAGACTGTCAGTCATTCTTGCAGTGAGTTGAGCAATTTATTTGTAATACAATGATGTAACAGGCCTTAAAAACTATATGGACTTTTTGCAGCCCTCAGAGAGAAACTCAACAAAAAATCTACAGTTTTGCTGAACGGAGTGGAGGGGGAACTTACAGAAAACTCTGGAATATGACAAAGAATAGGAACTTCAACAATCTGGGTTATTCTGCAGCAGGAAACTACGACTACTCTTGCCCTGCAGCTACGTGCTTAGTGGTTTGATCTCCTGTGAGAACTGATGGTCTATCAGCATAGAGATTGCATGGTTTTCCTTTATATGTATGAATTGCTTTAGGTAGTTACTCCAATTCTCTCGTAGTATACACATATGCAGAAATTCGTTCAATTTTGCATGTGAATAGATATTTGTCTCTATATATGGCCTTGGCAATCAGCTCCTCTTATGACCTGGTACTGACTAGGCTTAAATTAAGGCTAAAATCTATGTTTGGGTTCAGCATGAATCATTTGTATTTACTGATTGTGGACATACTTTTAACACAAAGACACAAAGTTAAAGAATTTGGTCGTAGAATTGAGGAAAGATTGACTTAAATAATGACTTGGGGACATAAATATATATAAGATTAGCTGCAGGTGTGTGATGGCAGAGAGAAGAAGCCCAGACAAGGCTACAAAGACACCCACTCATGCACATCCACGGACACTCCCACACATACACAGGCAGGTGAAACAGCAGAAAAAGACACAGAACATTAAAGGAAAACTTCAGAAGTGAAATGACCCGGGCAACTGTAAAAATGTCCACGTGATGACATCATCAGCGTTTTTACTGTGGTGTGTTTTGACCAGTGTTTTTAAACCACAGCAGACTGATGGTGCTGTAAGGTTGATGTGCGTGCGACGCTTCGTTGGTACTAGCTGCACATTTAACATCCTGCTACTTAATGCTGGTTGCATACAGGGTTGAAAAAAAAATGAAAAATTTAAGTAGGCCATCTTACTGATGCAGCTGACTGCATCTACTTCACTTATTCAGCTCGCAGGCATCTCCTGTCATGTCAGGCTGTTGCAACAGTGGGTCTGCTCAGTGACTGGGTGCCCTGGAGAAGCTTCATTGAAATCCAGCATATCAAACATGCCTGGGAGGCATTTCTTCACCCTTCTTATCTTCTGGTCCTATAACCTTGGACATTCCTCAGAAAAGATACATCTCTTAAAAGAGTATTTTCTTAATAATTACATTTACGAGTTATGCTGTATTTACTGTATTGAAAAGTTCTGAATGTTTCCATTCCTAGTTCTGTATCAGTCCACCTGTCAGAAAAGGCCTTCTAGAAAAATAAAAAAATAGACTGCATTTCATACTAATGATCTGATCAGAGTTTACTTTCATGTTAAATATTTAGGAATTTGTGAATAAAGTGGGATTCCCATTTTAGAGCATGTGAATGCATTGCAGGTGTAATTATATTTCCATCATATATTATATAAAGTATTCGTTGAGGCATTTGCCCCACAAATAGATTGACAGAGGTGACAGTATTTTCTGAGCAGCGCCAAGAAGTTGAGGTGAGTCTCACCTGTGAACAGACCAAGTGTTAATGATGCTGCCCAGGTGCAGCTGCAGAAACTAAAAACAAACTCCTGCCAAGCACCAAAACTACAACCTCTGCCAGATTCTTCACTGAGTCCCCAACAAAGTTGGAAGCGCCACAGGCTGTGTCACTCTGCCCACACCAGTGTGGGTAATTTTAGCTGATTAGAACTCTGACCAAAACAATGTGGGAGTTTTGTTGCCTCCAAATTGAACTCATGAGTTCGTGGCTGTTTTGTTGGAGAGTCATTTACGTCATGGCATGCTTGGAATTCAAGTGACCGAGGCATGAGACCATTGCTGCAGAGTAACAGTGCCCGAGACGCTAATATGACCAGTACTGCCACACTTTATCAACTTATGTGGTTGTTGCCAGTTGTCCTAAAACTGCTATCACAGTAATAAGCAGTCATTAATGTCTGAGTGCTTTGTATTCTGTGGCGTGGTTGGAGTCAGACAGTAAAAATACATGTCTAGTGTTTTGTGAATTTAGCGCACATAGAGTAGGAGCGTTAAGAGAATCACATGCTGACATTGACCTTTGGTTACAATTGATATTATTAGACAGAATATTTCACAGGGACTAAACTTTATCAAGACAACTTTCAAATGAGTGCAGCAAACATTAAAAGCCCCATCCTGTGAGAAATACCTAAAGTGTTTATTATTTAATACAAGCGTTGTGGGGTGTAATGGGAATACACCTGTCACACTAAACCTCTCCCACTGTGTTCCTCGCCCACACATGCATCTTACAAAGCAGAACTAGAAAGGAGCTGGATGTTTAAGGTTGCACATCAAAGATATTCATTTTCTGAAAAGATCTGCTGTGGAAAACACCGTGGATCGACCATGCATCACAACTCCCTTAGCAGGAGGGAAAAATATGTGACAGTGCAAACTTTAGTGGTCACTTCAAAGAAGGCACAAACACAGAGATCTGCTCTGATTTGTTTGTATAGTTTAATTTAGCTGTCATTGTTATTGTTTTTTTCCCTCTTTTATTTATAGACACGCAGCCCTAGGCTGCGCCTAGCTCAATCTGATCAGTACATCATCATCATAGCATACGTCAAAAAATAATATGATGTGTGAAGGTCTACTACATATGTCCATAAACATATCTCTAAAAGATCTAGTCTTAGATAAGTTAAAACAAATGTACCTTACTGCTCCACACTATCAGCTATAGTGCTGTGTCTTTATGTCTGTATAAGTATCATTAGGTGGTTTCACAGAGAGAAAGGATGATGAGAAGGTGGGAGATTCACAAGTAGGCAATGCTGCAGGTTTAAGACAGCTACCATTACTTTGAAGATCCTTCAGGCTATCGAAAACATAATAGAACCAACGTTGAAGGCATCGACATAAATACCTTGCCAGTCAATAACCACATCCATCAAGGAGATAGAAGACAATAACATCAAGTCAAGAACGATCTGTCTGGTGTCTGCAGCGACACACTCGATGTGGCTGCAGAGGAGTAGACCTTCAGGGACACCAGGTGCAGACTGTGAAAAGATGCTTTGGAACAGTGAAGTGCATATTTACCAGTGTTTTGCAAGACGCTGTTGGGAGCAGTGTGTTCACAGAACAGCAATCCAAGTGGCTGGAATAGTGATTACAAACATCTGTGCTCAGTAAGGAGGAGGTGTGAAGGTCAGAGCAGAGGACACCTCATAAAGTTTGAGAAGAGGCTGTAGCCAAATTAGACTGCCAAATCAGGGAGGTTGGGCACAAAGAGGCTTGAAGTAGCAAGAGTGGAAATGAGCGGCAGAAGCACTGATTGGAGCACTGAGGGGTAAACACCCACAGGAAGGAAGACTGGGTCCAACAGAGCCCTGCTACATCATCAAGTCGGTGTTTGGAGGAACTAAGAAACAACTGAGCTCCTTCACCAAAACCTCCAACTACCAGACCTGTGGTAAGACACATAAACCCACGCCGATGTGGGAGTGAGCAGAGGAGAAACAAAATCAAACTGTCAAACTTCGCCTTAAGGAGGGTCACTGAAATGGTTTATGTCCACCTTTATGAGTCTGTCACTAAGTCAGCTTTATGATCACAGAATGAAATCATCATCTTCATTACTGCATGTGGTGCATATCAACAATAGCTCTTTTTATGACTAAGGGACTATTTTTAACAGGCATTAATTGAAAAAGACCTGATCGGCTCAGATTACAAAGTAATAAAACACCAGCTTCCAGCTTACGGTCTCCCAGATTTGAATTCATGCAGGCTCTATCCTAGTTCCCTTTGACTTACCTCAGTAATTGGTTTGGCTGTGATCTACAGTGGCTGTTAAGCTATTCATAAAGAAAAGCCAGCATCACTGCAGGGGAACCTGGGTGAGCAGGAAGGAATGCACCACAGTCCAGCAGTAAAAGGCACTCACTCAGATATAATATACAAAGGAAATGATACATTTTAATTGGTACAGTCACGATCAAACTGAAATCTGCTCTGATTCAGTAGGAGCTGATCAAGCTACACATACCAGACACTTTGTGGCTGACATTCTCTCCAGTTTGTTAGTTTATAAATATGCAACCCGTGCATTTATAGAGGATATTTTCTGCAGCTGCTCATTATTTACACCTATGAGAAATATGAGTATAATTTGGTAACAACACAAACATGTAGTCTCACTATAATTGATGTTGCATCAGGGGTCGAGGGAGATATAATACATTTGTATTAGTAATTTAATGTCCCTGTAACAAGAAGTCGACAGGGGATTCTATTTTTAATCTCCGCTCCTTGTATGTCTGGTAAACAGTTGGACTAAATCACCAATTATGATACATTTTCTTCTTCTAATGCCAATGACTTAGGATTGACACTCCAGAAAAGGAAAGGTCAACAATTCTTCACTGCGGCAATGCATTTAAAAATGTACGGAGGAAGATTTAGCACAAACACATGCATAAGGTCAGACTCACAAATCACCAGTTAACCATTGATCCAGTAACCGCCTTTGTGACCAGTTCAATAACAATGTGGCATGTTCATGACAGTGACCCTTACCATAACCTTAGGATGCAAACCACATCACATGTATGTGCTGCTATTCTGCATTTTCAGATATGGAGCAGCCAAAATGAAAAGAATTGTTTCAATAGTTGGTTTAAAATAAGGAGAAGAACGTCATTTACAGCAGAATTTATTACTATACAACCTTGGAATTAGGTTGTCAATACGAGTCCAGAGTATAAGTAACTTCATATCCATGTAAACATAGAGCAAATCAATGAGGGAATAAGAACAGAAAAGCCCTGCTAATGTTTATATACAGTATAATAATGACTAAATTCAACTTGACCAACTATCATATCTTTTTTTTTTTTTTTTCCTTTTTTCAGGGGTTACATTTGTCGAGGGAAAAAACTGCAAATGTAAAAGGCAGCATTTCCTGTAAATCAGTGGACTTAATTATTTTCATAAACAGTTTTATAGTTATAAAGTTATAGTTTACCAAGAACTGGATGTCCATCAGACTGTGAATACTTTCAAATGCAAACTAATATGTTTTGCTAGAATTTTTTGAACGTTTTTTCCTGAATTCTACAGGGTTACAGATCAGATCTCAAAACCATTTGCAAGTTAATGATGAAACTGCAGCTCAGTTGTCACTCACTACTCAGCTGGAACGTCTTGGACAATTACCATGGTTTCCTTTGGGCAATAATTCCACCACACCACAAAAGGGATTTTCTCTGATATACTGTACGGTCAAACATATCACAGTTTTATTTAATGCGAATGAGCAGCACATTTCTGACCATGTACTTGTTCACTCTACTTCCCTCTGGACTTTTTTGGATATTCTGTCTAAGACACGAACTTGAGTCAAAGAACAGAGGTGCTGTGATGTCAAAGCAGAGAGGAAGAGACAGTCCAGACCTGTGACTGAGGAGCTTCTCAAGGCCTGATTAACCTCTCTCCTGCACATTCCTGACTAATACACACACACACACACACAAAGGTACTCATCTGACACACACACACACACTCAAATAAAATCACATTCACAAGGACCACTGGGGTTTTGTGAAAATCAAGGTCATGCACACTATTTCTGATCAAATAGCAACTTGACTTGAGTGGAGAGGGTCCTTAGGGTCTGGCATGTCATACTGGTCTATCATTCTTCAGTCGATGCTGCTGCTGACAAGGTCATAGCCTTCACAGCATCTTCATAGTTACACGCTTTTGAAAGAAGCCATGGCTCTACAGCACCCCCCCCCCCTTTTTTCTCTCCCAGCCCACACAATATCCTCCCCCACCAACCACAAAACAAA
>NC_024311.1:5973610-6003363 GCF_000523025.1 Cynoglossus semilaevis | reverse complement strand
AAACACCCACCCTCGCCCCCCCCCCCCCCCCCCCCCCCCCTTTATTACTGACAGCCCAGTCAATATCCTTCCACTGGTACAAAAAAAAAAGGGAAACTTCAGACTGTTATGGTCTGGGCATTTATACATGATGTACTTGAACATTTCTTCTAATAAAACACCAAGACAAGCTGCAGTTTGTTTATAGGCTTCACTCATGAACGTCACATACTGTGGGACTGATGACAAGTGTGCTGTCAATAAAAATTAGCCTAGCTTTTCAAACACTTCAGCTAAACATCGTGCCCGGCTTAAAGCCCAGCTTCACTCCCTAAGCACTGATCGTTGGCTCCCACTAAGGACCACCTTTAATGTATTAGCATTTAGAACCACAGTGTATATCAAACAGTAGAAATGTGACCATTTATTTTGAAATTTTAGAGAGAGCTGAACTTCCTCTGCAACAACAAAGACGTTTCCTACAATGTAACAATAACTGGCAGAACTTTGATGACTTTATATATATTTTGTGACACCTCATATAACATATATATATATTAAAACACTATATATTATTATATATTTTTGCATTCTATATACACATTTACATTTTTTTCCCAACAATATGCCCCAGTGAAAACCAACCAACAAACCAGGACAGATGTTGCACAGTTGCTGTCAGATCAAAGGCAGAAGGTCAGCACTTCTTCTCTCTGTAAATTTGTAGCACTAACAGATGGTTTTCATCAACATCATCAATACTGTATTTTTGTTGTAGGATAGAAAGAGGAGAAAATAGTGAAACAGTGCATCACAAAAATAATGTACTCGCTGGAGAGCAGATCATTTCCATTTAATTCATGAGTTTTGTAGTTCGATGTTGCGGTAAAATGTTGACTATTCTGTATTTGTTGTGTCATACCCGTGTTTCTCTCTGTCCAGATAAAGTCCTTCTGTTTTAGTTGACATAATGTACCTCACACAGTTCTAAAATAAACATCAAAGTTTCTAAGCAGGTTTGATGATGAAACAAGGAAGAAAAAAGGAAAAAAAGGACAGAAACACCAGAAGAACAATATTGTGATGGATGGTTAAATCCATCAAAAGCCATTAATGTGGCCAAGATGAAAACTTCGTGACCATAAAGTGGCAGTTCTCACAACTGCCATAAATCCTACAGGTACAGAAGGAAAAGAAGGCATTGATGCAAAATTACAAATGCCAACTGACGTACTAAACCACCAGTGTTCAGACACTGACACACGGCAGCAGACAGAGGCGGAGTTTCACATGCTCTGAGAATTTAAGATGAACTACCAACTGATAACCTTCCCCAAAAAAAGCTCACAGTTCAACGAATTCCGTCTCCAGGGTAGATACTGTGATGCTGTCATCCGGGTGGATAATGTGGAATTTAAAATCCACAGGATCATCCTCTGTGACTGCAGTTCTTACTTTCGGTAGGTTTGTTAAAAGTCAGGAGCAAAAGGTATATATATATATACATACATAGATAGATAAATAGATTGATACTGTATATATATTACATTTATTACAGTTATTGCTGTTTTATTACTTCTAATGTTTATGAGTGGTTGATAAAACATATGGCAGGATACGACCAACTGTCATACATTCACTACTCTCCTGTCAGACATATGATTGGCTACTACACGTAAACTTAGAAATACATGTTATCTAGAATTAGTAACCTGAGCTTGTAACCTGGCTGTTCTCCTAGGGTCTGACAGTCATGACATAGTATCTGTTAAACTATTTTGTTAGCTGATTTCCAGTGTCTATGCTGTAACATCTGTTTTATTTCATCACATTTTCCGACTAGAATGTACCTTATTTGTTTTGTTACTGCTGCAGACGGTGTTTCATCAGCAGCTTGGATATTTATTTTTTTTCCTTTCTGCTGTGCCTCTATCTTGACACTCAGCTCTCTCTTTGATTGCCAGTCAACTAAAGACTCACTGGATTACGACATCGATGGTCTGTCTCCTGACACAATGCGACTCATAATTGAGTTTGCGTACACTGGTTCTGTCACGGTGACACAGGACAACGTTAGGGAGCTGATGCTAGCAGCTAATATGCTCGACGTACTGGGCGTGGTCCACACCTGTTCGAACTTCCTCTGTGAGCAGCTGAGCCCGGAAAACTGCATTGGTATCTGGCAGTTCACAAAGGTCTGCTTCAGCTCTGAGCTGCAACGAAATTCCTTGCTCTACATCACTGATCATTTTGAGGAGGTGGTTCCGACAGAGGAGTTCCAACTGCTCAGTGTGCAGGAGCTCACAGAAATCCTTGGTAGAGATGAACTCAACGTAAAGCAGGAGAGCAGTGTGTTTGAAGCCATCCTTCACTGGATTGAGCACAAACCTGAAGAACGACAGCAGCACATTGTTTTACTTCTCCCTCAGGTTAAAATTTTTCTTGTTCTGTTTTTTTGAATTGCAAATGTTTAGAATTAAAAATAACTGCTACATCCTGCCACAGGAAGCAGCTAGAAAAATAAATGATTCATTGACTCAATCAACTATTATACTGTTGTAATAAATATTTTTTCTCTTCTGTGTTTAGTTCCGCATGGCCTTGTCCAGCATGTCATACATCAGCACACATGTGGAAACCAACAAACTGGTGAAAAACAACCCTGATTGCAAGCAGATTGTTGAGGACGCTGTGCATTTCATTCAGAGCATGAGACTAGAAAACTTCCCACTGGCCGTCCGCAACCCTCCTGCTCGACCTCGCCTGCCCAGTGTGAGCTTACTGACCGTTATTGGATCTAAGGATAATAATGGTTTTGAAGGAATTGCGGCTTACGATGTTAGTGCTGACCAGTGGGTCAGTGTGGTAAAGACTTTCGACCATTCTCGGGGCTATCACGGCACAGCTTTCCTTGATGGATATGTCTACATTATCGGAGGTTATGACTTGGTGATGTATTATAGCAATATGAGCAGGTTCGACCTGAAAACACACGCCTGGCACGAAGTTTCCCCAATGCATTACTGCCGTGGGTACGTGAGTGTCACAGTGCTGAGCGGCTACATCTATGCCATAGGAGGCTATGATGGCCACACTCGCCTCAGCAGTGCTGAGCGTTACGAGCCCCGATCCAACAAGTGGAGCCGAATTGCACCCATGAGCCTCAGGAGGAGCCAAGCCAGCTGTGCCACACTGCATGACAAGGTGTGTGAAGTTATAGAAATGAGGAAATATTAACAGAATGTATAGAGTCAGTGTGTAAACACATAAACAAACTGCACTATGTCACTCCCATTACATTATAGGTGATTGATTTTTCAGTCGATGTTGAGAGCAGGGTAGATTGTCGTTGGCTTTCTTTTTCAATAAATGCAATTTTTCATTTTATCTTTTATTAAAGTCATGTTTAATCACCATCTCCATGTAACTCTTTTAATATATAATTTTTCATTCTATAAAACTTGTATTTTGAATATTATTAGACATACTGTGTATCGTGTAATATTTGTTTTTTACATGAATGAGATGCATGTTGTATATAAATAAAGGATTTATACTTTTTTCTTCAGATTTACATCTGTGGTGGATACGATGGGGATGCTGTTCTGAGATCAGCTGAATGTTACAATCCAGAGACAAACCAATGGACCATGATAGCCTCTATGTTTAAAAGACGCTGCGGAGTCGGAGTTGTTGCACATGCTGGATTTGTCTACGCAGTACGTAGATAAAACCGACACATGAGCATTTAGAAATAAAAAATGTCTTAAACGAGGCCTAAATGTTCTACTTTTATATCTACTACAGATTGGTGGCTATGATAACAACTGCCCACTGAGGAGTGCTGAGTTCTTCAACCCCCAGAACAACACCTGGACCTCCATATCGTCTATGGAGACCCCGAGAACTCACTTTGGCCTTGAAGTGATCAAAGGCTACATCTATGCTGTTGGGGGCCATTCCTTCACACACACGTCTGGTAAAATAGAGTACTACGACAGCACAAGAGACCAGTGGTTTCTCACCCGCAACATAAGGAACCCACGTACCAGTGTGAGCTGTTGTGTGGTTCCCTGTGGGACTGAGTACGTTGTCCCTCGAGATTCTTTACCATTTGTTCACTTGTCATTACAAGGTGTGATACAGATCGGAGGGCACTGAGGTCTTGCTGATGCATCGGCACAGTGACTTCATAACCACCCAGAGCTGGGACAGCACAGCCTTAATGGGCTTGCCATAGCATCTTTTTACTAAGGGCTGCTACAGAAGTGGCAGTTTGACCATACTTAACCCAGAGAAGATGGAGTGAAATAGAAGAGTAATAGCCCTGGTATCATCTCTAATGGAGTTTCAGGAGTATTCACCTCTTCATAGAACCATCATGGCGTTGTGTAACTCCTACATGACAGATGACCATAATGGCCACATTCTCTGAAGAACATTCTTTGCTATATTCCATGTCATTTGGAGTCAGTCAGTTAAACTGTGCAACACTCTTCACACTTGGTGCAATGCCACGAGAAGGTGATACATCAAGCTGTTTATCCTCCCTCTGTTATCTGTATTTGGAGAGCTGCTAATTATGTTCATCACTACAGTATTCTGTAGTTTATTATTTAATTGTATATAGTAGTACATGTAGTATACAGTTTTTATAAATATAGTTGTAAAGCAAACATATCACAAATATGACATGTTTCTAAATCTCACCGTACCTGCTGACTAATTGTTCAATTTTTTTTTCTTTTTATTGTAACTGAAGTAGCATTAGTTAGTGGTCACCCTTACTCTTTAAACATTATTTGTCATTAGTGAAGACTCACCAGAGACTAATTGTAATTTTAGTGATGTTTTGTCTGTTGATGTGAAGTGAAGTGACGGCTACATCAGTACGCTACAGTAAATGTCAACAGACATGGATATGAAATGAAAAACTGACATCCAAGGCCATCTTTCATTCCCTCTCTCACTCACTCACTCCTTCCCCTTATGTGTGTGTGTGTATGTGTGTTTGTGGGTGCAACCCTTAAATGATATTTGTTGCTCTTTGTTGCTGCTGCTGAGAGGAAGATCAATATATTCATGAATAATGAGCTGAGATGATATTACTCAGGAATAAAAGGAAGGACAGGGCCGTGAAAGTAGGGAATCGTACCACCAGCACAAAAATAGTCACACACGTGGAAGTTGACCTTGAAAAGAGGACAGAGACAGAGGACAGAGACAGTTAAGACTTGGGTGGATTCTGTGTTTACAAAAACACATCTATAAGAAAATAACAATGTTTCATTTCAAATAGCACCTGCATTATTGCAGTACTTAAAGTATGAATAGGAAACTGTAAGTGTGGCTATGAGTATATTTGTGTGTATGTGTGTGTGTGCGTGTGTGTGTGTGTGAAAGCTGTGAATTTGCATGTGGCAGACCAGCCTTGCGAGAACAGTGCTGTTTGTGGTACAGTGCTGGAACAGAGAGCAGGTGGTAGAAGTGTGTGCGTACCCTGTGTGTGTGTGTGTGTGTGTGTGTTGATAAGGATGGAGGAGTACAGTGGAGATTTTATGAAGCTGAAGATTTACAGTGTATAGTAGTCACTCTGCCACACCAAAAACTATCAATGTGTTTATTATCCAGTCATCTGGGGTAATTAGTACCCACAGCTTCTAGTATCATTATATCACCAAATTGTTGATGAGGAAGTGCTCGCTGAAGGCTAACTAACATGACACGACATGCACAGCTTGTATTTTATCCTGTAAATAAATCTAGAATTCAAACTGCAATGTCTTCAAATAGAGAATGGTTGATTAAAAACACAGTACAATAGTGTACATCTGCCACTCCCTGAGTGGAGCCATGTTGTCATGCGGCTCCTTTTATCTCCGTAATACACAATCTCCTTATCTGTCAGAGAACAGATTCAAAAGAACACAAGGCTTTATTCCATTATAGTTGCTATAGATAAGACACGGCTACTTTTGTCTGTCATTTCAGAAGTCAGCCATTGGTTAAAAGCTGAGCACACCATTAGAACATTACATGACAGTCAGAGGACTAAAAGGATTCATCAAAGTACTGAGGTTCCGTGTCATGTGCTGGGAGAGGAGAGTATTTGGAAGGACAGCTCCAGAAGATAAATCAGAGAAAATAATCATATTCATAGTTTAAGCCAGTCAGCACTGGGTTTACAGCATGCATATAATAGTCATAGTGGGGCTGCTGTTGGAGTAGATATGGAATATGGCCACAGTTTTCTGAGCCAGGTGGTGAAATTTTAATGAAGACCTTTGCAGACTTTTTAAGTACCTTTGAGTCACCAGAGGAAAAACCTGTGTAATACTTTGATTATGAGTTCAGCTATAGAAATGACTAATCACTGTGTTGCCATGCATATAACATTCTGACAATAATTGTACATTTTAATTCTAATTCTTCTTATTATTATTATTTGAAAATATAAGCAACAAATTACAAAGTAGTTGCTACATTTTAGTCTTCATTCATAATAAAGACTAACAACTCCTGACATGTTCGTTTTCTCTTTTAGTTTAAGGTCTCATACAAGCAACATGTCTAACAGTTATGGCCGTCGGTGATATATTATAGTTTCATGCAAATATAACTTCTCCGAGAAAGCTAGTTTTGGTGTATCATGCACAATTAACATTTCGGAACGGATTCCAGTTCTAATTCTTATCACTGCAGCTTGTATAAAAATATTGTTTTTGTTTTGTTTTTTTTCTCGCACAGTCATAGATTAGAATGTTGATACTTTACTCTTTTTCTTGTTTTTATTTTGCTGCTTTTTTATGGTCTTGACTTCAGACACCAAAAACTTCTTTGTTACACACTTTGATAAAAAGTGACTTAATTTGTGAAACCTGCCCCTTAGATAGATAGTGTACATGTAAAGATACTTTGGGCTGTAAGTAGCAGAATGACAGTGTTCTGTAGGTTAACAAAACCTCCCGGCCTCCAGAATTAGGTTAAAATTTCAAGTATACTTAGATGGATACAGAAGCAACACTAACAAGAGAGAATAATCCCTGTAGCCAGTAGTTTAGAAATGCAGATTAGAGATGTCTCTGGTTTATAGTAAATACTAAGCAGATGCATCAACACTGTTCCAAGTAATGATGCAACACGTCTCACTTTAGGTTTTTAGGAAATAAAAAAAATAGACAAAAGGCATTAGTAGCCATGCCTGCATAAACGAAAGCAACGACATATACATTAAGTTAATTAACCATCCATTTCATTTAACCATACAGCAATTAAGGAAACCAGTCAAGCTCACAAACAGTAATTTACTGATCAGAACTGCAGGGACTTTAGTTTATTTGGAAAATACAAATATTGTAATGGAAAAAAAAACATCTCCTTCTGCTGTCCGAATGTGTGTGTGTGTTGGGCTAGAAAAGAACAGTGACTCTGTGCACACTTACAGAAAGGTCAAGGCCTCCTTATACTGTAAGAAGTCAAGATTTAATACTATCATGTATAATTATTCTGATTTCACCAAATATAGGATTTGTTGCTTGAATGACCTTTAACTATAATTTCAAAAGGCCAGTAGACACCTTCACCATTTGTGGTTTCACTATATTAGTTGAAAAGGAAATGAAAATTAATGTGGGAAAACTACAAGGCGACCATTTCAAATGTCTGACCGCTGAGATTTCTTTGTTGAAAACAAAAAAACATCTGTTTCGTTGTTGATAACTGAACAGATTCAGTTGCTCTACACAGAAGAGCAACACCAGGTGAAAGAATGGATGACCAAATACAATTTTTAATGCGACAAAATCCTAGTCATTTTTTTAGTGTTCCCTCTGTGTCTCTCACATCTGCAGTGTTGAGATGTGAAACAAAATTACAACCATGATACCAGGCTTTTCTCATGATCCTCACTCAGCCGTAAAGATGATGGAGAGAAAACCAGACGCACCAGCATCTACTCACACTCCCTAAAAGACACACACAACACATTATGTTGCCTGGCGAATCTACAAATCACTCCATGGCCTGGTCAAGACCAATCTTCTTGTGTGATTACACTTTTAAAGGCTGCAGTGTATGCTCCGCTACAGTGTGGAGCAGTGTCCTCTGTTGGAGCCTTTAGACGGTGGGTTCACGACATCTGGGAAATGACAGGTAATCAGATATATACAGTTGTTGCCTCAACGTTCCCCCAGCAGCAATGCTATGAACCCATGTGACAGCCTTTCATCTGCAGGTTTAGTACGATGCACAAGGGATTTCCTCAGAGCTTCTAGAAGTGTCAGAAAACAAGACTCCGTAAATGTAAACACAGATGAAGATGCATGTGACGACTACTTGCTATAATTGTCTCATAACAGGGTTGGAATTATGGGGGAGCTCAGGGGAGGCGAGCTGAAAAGGACACAAGCTCCTAATTTGAGACATTTATTTTCTGAAATATTGTCCATTTTTGTGACACGAGACTTTGAATTTTCTGTACAGCTATTTTCCTGGAATACGACTACTTAAATCAACACATCTTTCCATTAAGCGCAGTAGAAAGGTTACGACAAGGAGTTAAAATTTGAAGGTCACTGTGAACAATATGTTTTGTTCGTGTTTTTGTGGATTAACAGTTTAAAGTCCTACTTTCCACCTGATTGTTTGAAGTTTAAAGTTCTGTTTTGACAAAACATGACTTATTTCAGCTCTCTCCTCTGTTTATTATCTCTATTATATAGAAACCAATTCAGAACCATGTCATCTTTGTTGTGTTTTCAATTGTAGTTCCTATCTACATTTACTTGTGTCTCTATCTGCAAATCTTGTGTTGTGTTGTGTGCACTTGAATTCATAATTTATATTTATTTGCTGGGACGTGTCCCACGCTTCAGCTCAATTGTACAGTAAATGTTTTGACCTGGAAAGCAGGATGTTGGCCTGTTCCTTCTTTTCCCTTAAATAATTGCTGAGTGTTTCCCTTCTCATGGAAAGCATGCGTGCACATGATTGCTGCCACACAACATGTTATATTTATCAGTCAAACAGTTTTATTTAATAGCTGGGTTCCATAAGCCCTGAAGACAGGGCTTTGTTCAGTCAGAGACTTGTGGCGACGATGGTTATCGTGACAGGTTTAAACTGAAAGGAAAAACTGCAGCAAAAAGTGGCACACCTTTTTTAATGTTCAGTTTTTTAAAAGGTGGTCTTTGTCCAAGCAGCAAATGAGACAAGAGTTATTTGTGCGGTGCAAAGATTCCAGTGTCCTGTGAAGACGTCTCTCTCTCTCAATGGAGAAGATAAAAATGTCAAATGTCAAAATAATCTCTCTCTCTCTCTCTCTCTCTCTCTCTCTCTCTCTCTCTATATATATATATATATATATATATATATGTCTTTGAATCCTACTCCGTCCTTTAAGTAAGAATCAAGATAGAGATTTGCTAAGGAAAAATATAGGCAATAATTTTTAAATGAATAGATCCACAGTAGTAAGAACAATAGTTACAATAGTTGCCGTTCGGTGTGTGTGTATGTGAAAGGGAGAGAGAGAGAGAGAGAGAGAGAGAGAGGAGCAGGTGGAAAGGAGGAGGGTCTCTGGGTTGGTCCAGACAGTTGCTCCTTGTGTTGCCCGCACATTCGCATCCTCCGCGCATCATTTTGAGGGAAACCCGGCTGTCGCAAACGCAGCTGTCCTCGGTCACTCTTGCGGTATTGCTTCTGAGCAAAAACACACACCAGAGCCTCAGATTTAGCACAGCTCGACTATCCGTTTGTAATAGATACGGTCCAGTAGAAATTGAGGCGTTTTGTGGAGAAACATGGATCCACCTGACGCCTTGTTTTCTTCTTACTGTCCGAGAAGAAGCGCACGGTGGAGAGCGGCTGAGGACTGAGGGAAACCAACTGTGATCCATGGCAGGGCAGCACATCATGAATAAACTGCAACTACCAGCAAGGTAAACGTCAAATGCTTGTGCACTGTAGTAAATTCTTTCTTTTTTTCTTTCTTTTTTTTATATATATATATATAGACTTTATCACAGAGGGTGATGTTTAGGTCGGCTGCGTGGGCTTTGTTTATCTCATTTCCCGTGGTGTTCTGGTGTGTCTTATCGCAGCATCTTTGAGGATGTCTGCAGCGCGGAGAATCTGTCACCAGTAAGAGCCCGAAACCACAGTGTAGAAGCTTTGAGTTTGAACTATAAGTAAAAGCTTGAAATGGAAAGCAAACTCATCTTCTTCAGTCGGTAGAAATAATAATAATAAAGCAAACAACAGGTAAATATTGGTGGCAACAGCTCTTGGCTATATATGTTTGTGTGTGTGTACCTCTGTCCCACTGACAAGTTGCAGTTGCTTATTTAAAGGCTTTATAACATGATGCCATGGTGATCATACCGAGAAACCACAATAACTAATCCCGACTCTGCCTGTTTATCTAAATTTAGGGAGGCAGCATCAGTCATTCCTGACACATTGACATTTGTATTGACACTACTGATAGCCATCTCAGCTGGGTTGTACTGTTTTTTGTTTGTTTGTTTGTTTGTTTTGCCACTGATGAACAAATGAAACACTAGACAATGCACAGATTCATCAATTAGGCCCTAACAAGGGCCTCCGATTAGATGCAGACCTACTGGAGAATAAACAATGAAAGAGACTAGGGTTTTGCTGCAGGTATGCTGACATAATTACTATTAGTGGACTACGAGTCAGTTTCAAAACTCAGCGAGCAGATGAAGATACACCAGAGTGGTTATATGAACTCCTACTTACACAATCAGCTCCATGCCACCCATACTCTAGGATGAATCATGGAAATTGTTAAATATAAAAGGGAGTCATAAACAACAGTTGGGTGTTTAAAAATGTATTTTCTTTTACATAAAAATGTGTTGCTGAATCAAATAAACAGTTTGACCCTTAACGAGTAGTAATCTAATACGATGCAAATATTGTATTGTGCAATAAATAAAATGTAGTAGCCCTTAATATACACTTTTCTCCATAATTTGCAGCCTACTGATGAGTCATCCGTGCAAATGAAATTGACATCAATTGATTTGAGATTCAATATAAGTGCACCCTACGAATGTACATGAATTATTTTAAAAAGCTCTCTACATAATAACATACTAAACATACATCTGATGGTTCAATGATAAAAAAAAAACTGTTGTTTATTTTGCAGGGAGGACCTGGCATGGACCATTGTGTCTAAATGAATTTGTTCAGCCATGCAATGTTCCTGGAAGGCAGTCATTCTCCTGGCCTTGGCCTCCATTGCCATCCAGTACACTGCAATCCGTACTCTCACCTCCAAGCCTTTCCAGCTCTGCTCCTTGCCCAGTCCCCAGAACTGTGGGCTGGGCAGCCAAGATGCAGAGTCGTCCTTTGAGCGTGGAGCACCAGGCAATGGAGGCTGCGATGACTACCCGTACTTTTCCCTCAATTCTTCGCGAAAAACGCACATTCTGGTCCTGGCCACCACTCGCAGTGGCTCGTCTTTTGTTGGCCAGCTTCTCAACCAGCACCAGGATGTTTTCTACCTTTTTGAGCCTCTTTATCATGTTCAAAACACGCTGATTCCACGTCTGTCCCACAACAGCAAAACTATGAATAGACGTGTGATGCTGGGCGCCAGTAGAGACCTCCTGCGGAGTCTTTACGGTTGTGACCTCTATTTTTTGGAAAGCTACATCAAACCTACACCGACAAACCACACCACTGATAAACTATTTCGTCGTGGTGCCAGCAGAGCATTGTGCCAGCAACCTGTGTGTGACGCCTTTGGCCCATCTGATGTCAACGTGGATGAAGGTGACTGTGTGAAGAAATGTGCTGCTCTTAACATGACCTTAGCGACGGAGGCATGTCATGAGAAGAGGCACGTGGCACTCAAAATAGTCCGCGTGCCTGAGATTGGAGATCTCCGAGCTCTTGTGGAAGACCCACGTTTAAATATTAAAGTCATTCAGCTGGTCAGAGACCCTCGTGGTATCCTGTCCTCACGGATTGAGACATTCAGGGATACATATCGCCTGTGGCGTATATGGAGGGCAACGGGGAGAAGGCCCTACAATCTAGATCTGAGCCAGCTCACCATCGTCTGTGATGACTTTCTAAGCTCAGTCTCCACTGGTCTCAGCCATCCCTATTGGCTGAAAGGGAAATACATGTTGGTTCGTTACGAGGATTTGGCTAAAAATCCTCTCCTCAAGACCAAGGAGATCTATGACTATCTGGGACTCCCCATGGATAAAAACGTGGAAGACTGGATTCATGCAAACACTCGGGGTAGCAACGAGCCCTCGGCCAAACATAAGTTTGGTACGGTGAGAGATTCAGCAGCCAATGCAGAGAGCTGGCGTCTTAAACTGTCATATGACATGGTTGAGCACACACAGATGGTATGTCACAAAGTACTACAGCAGCTGGGATACAAAGCTGTGAAATCAGCTGAGGAACTGAAAAATATGTCCATTTCAGTGGTTCAGGACAAAACTTTTGTACCGTTTTTGTAACAAAGATAGTTCCCTGTTGACTATTTTTGATATATTTATAATTGTTGCCTTATGGCCCCCCTAGGTTTTTAGTTTCTTTTCTGTTATGTTCTTCCTCTTCTTTCCGAAATTTGCACTACACTTTAAAGACTTTGAATGCACCAAGGGAATAACAGAAATGTCGCCCTATTTTACAGAACAGCACACTTCAAAGGACAACGTGATCAGACCAGCTAGTTTACATTTGTCTTAACTTGTGCGTTTGGTTTTACCCTTAGATGTAATCACACAGTGACTTTTTTTTTTTTTACTTTCTTTTTGTATGCAAGCTGTTGGACAAAACAGCTACTGGGCACCTCAAAGTCAAAAGTGTTTGGGCAGAAACGTGATTCTTTTTTATACCTGTGATGAGACATTTGACCTGTACAAGCTCTGCTCTGTGCAATAAATTGTGAATGTTGCATTCAACCTTTACCAATGGAGCATTTCTCTCCACTCGGGAATTGCAGATACTTCTGACAAATGTCACACTTGCAAAGGATAATTGCAGAAAATTAATAGGCTTTCAAGTTAAAGGGACAGCATCCCACTGGAGGCCATGGGTGTATCATCAGAGAATAAACATCCATCTGTGATGAAAAAACACACACTAATGAGAGGTACTGCCACAGTCTTTACTAACAGTGTTAAGGGATTTTTTTTTTTGGGGGGGGGGGGGGGGGAATTATCTCTTAAGGAGACATGAATTTCAGCTTCATCTAGACACTAATCTAACTGGAACACAAAGCATTGAAATAAGAGGATTTTCAAAGAGGTGCAGCAGACTTGATGTCTAGGTTTATACTGTAGAAGCCCCCCGGACGCTACGTAAATCACACGGTTTAAAACATTCTGCCGTCAATGCAGCTGTCAGCTAAACTTCACTCCTCAGTCGAACAGACAAAGATCCCCAATGCTGAATGAATTCAACGTGGGGAAGACTGTATTTATTTTGTACAGGAAACAAAATGTAACAAAAAATGCTGCATTCCTTCTGGTGAAGTTGCACCACTCTTCTGACAGTTCATGTTAGATTCATCTGCTACGTAAATAATTCACAGCTGAGGAAGATATGACTTTGTAGACCAGGTTGAACTGCAGAGTCTTATTTATTTAATGATGTGCAGTTTATATAATAGCGCCTAAAAAGTGCATATATGCTGTGTGCGAACTGCGACGTCAGAGAACAGAGCGACCAGGTTGATGTCTGTGGTGATGATTGTCTCATTTTTACATATGACTCCCACTATAAATAAAAGAAAAAGAAATAGGCTTAAAAAAGATAAATATAGAGCTGCCAACCCAGAGTAAAAAACATTTATAACTTCACGTACTGGGAAGAATTAATCCAGATTAATTGCCAGACAAAACAATCATTTACGTCCTTGGGGAGGGGGGGGGGCATTGTACTGTGAGCACAGCGCTTCATCCATGGAAAACAGATGTTCCTTCAAACATTTATGTATTTTCTTTGTGATTATTATCAAATCTAGTCAGTCAGCCTTCTTGGTTAACAATAGCATGTGTTGCTAGTAGCCATGTTACCTCCAAAGGTCACAGCTGTGCCTCACTATCATTCTGTATGATATTGATTTTAGTCTAACGTTCTATTTACCATTTTTAATGTTTGTTCTGCACCTTTTAATTTTATTTTCTGATATTTTCTGATACCTGTGTTATTTCCTTGGTTCAGCTTTCACAGTTTATACGTGTGTCTGTTACTAGTGGATAGCACAGTCCTAAAACAACAAATGTGGCTGAATTATAGGTTATTTATCATCTTGACAGGTGTCAAGTCACAAGGACTATCATTTCCTATTTTTCCTTGTTGGCTGTTGTACCAACAGATGAATGGTTTAAAAATACCGTTTTGACATGATACTATGAGCAGCAGGTATAACTGGGGAACAGTACTCTGTGAGATTTTATGTCACCGCTGTGGTGTGGAGTTCTTTGGAAAATGTTATCTCTTGTAGGAGAGAGTGTGTGTGTGTGTGTGTTTGTCTCCGTGTGCAATCACAGTGTGAAACAGAAGCTCTGCATCCCTGGAGTTGCATTACTGCCACCTGTTGGTTTGTTTTCTCTTGGCAGACAATCCCATCCTTTTACCTGTAGATGAACACACACTTGGATTTTTGTTATTATTATTATTTTTTACTGCGCCTTTAGAAATGAATTTTAGTCCTTTAGTGATTTTCTAAGGAAATTCTCTATTTAAATATCACCAAGGGCAACTGACTTTGTCTCTCACATAATTTGCAAGATACATAAATTAGTCCTTGCAGCATTACAGTAATTCAGCTTCTGTGCTTTGATTGATGTTGTCTGGTCTTATGTAGAAGAGACACAGTCAAAGATGAGGCTGACATTCACACACAAATTGGTTAAAACCCTTGCTTTTCAATAAAAAAGTCCTTTCAAAATAGTCATAATTTATAATTCTTATGACAAAGTCACATTAGAAAAAAATGACACAAAGTGCGTGTGCGTGGCCCTGTACAATACAAAATGGTATGGTTTTTGTTGTCTTTGTACTTTTATTTGGGTCAGTTTATCCTTTTATGTAATTCTCTTTGTATTCTGATTCCTGTGACGCCTAAAAGTGCCAAACAAAATGGTCCAAAGGCACCTATTGTTTTTCATGCAGTGTCCACTTGTTTACGCATTAGATATAAACCCTGTGAATGGAGCATCATACGCCCCGGCTCATCAGTATTGGTGACTGGATGTCCATTGAGATGCAGAGCACAAACCTTTGATCCTCCTCTGTGCTGAGGCTGGAGGCAAACTTTTATTCTCTCTGTCTCTCTCTTTTTCTCTTTCTTTCTCTGTCTCTCTCTCTCACACCACACCTCTCTTCTTCCTATTCGTGTCTTTCCCCATCATCCACCTCTATCTCTCTCTTTTTTACACAGCTCTCGTGGGACGGCTCTTTTGCTTCAGTCTTCTCTCTGTGTTTTCTTTTCCTCTGAATCTTCAGGATGTGCTTTTTAAAATATAAAGCACAAATCAACCTTAACGTTTGCTTCTCTCCCTGCACATGATGTAGTTCAAGTGCCAGGCATTGTTTTACTCCTGGCAGCTTTGTGCAGTGTGCACATACAGCAGCATCAGTTTGGGTTTATATAAGCCCGTCTTCTAAAATCTTTTAAAAAATTGATTCAAACACATCAAATAAACAAACTGCACAAGTTCTGTGCACTGGAAAGTGTAATAATAGTATGGTGGTCATTTTATTGAGCATCAACAATATGGTATATACAGTTGACAAAAAAAAATATAAAAATTTATATTAATCTGAATTCTGGCCCGGATCCCATCCAAGGACATGTGAGACACCAGTCTGAAAAATAGTAAGTACAGTGAAACAAAAATACATAAATAATATATATATATATATATATATACCAACACTGAGGCTGTGTATGCAACCTATTTGGTAAATATTTACTTTCTGACATTAAACATTTTTTTTTTTAAATGTGCTGTTGGAGCTCCAGCAGCTACTGCATCCATTTGTTTTGTACCTTTTTACTACCTATTCCATTTTGACAGTTACATGCAGTGTTGGATTCTATTTATATGTTTTCCATATTGACATGAGCATACTTTTGTGTAAGTCAAGCTCAAAGTGTTTCCTTTCAACTGTTGGCTGAGCTGACATAAAATGTCAGTAGCTAGTTCTAGTCAGTGACACATATGGATTTAAAGAAAGAGTGGGTGCGACGGTGGGGAATATAGTAATAATGTTGTTGTCATCACAATATCAAGCTGTAATGGTTTCAAATATCTTGCTTTCCATTTTGATTTGTGATGGAATCCCTGATTTCAACATTTGCCATGTGCTGCCCCATGTGCTCTGTGAAAAGCGGAGGCTCAGAAAGCTCAAGAAACCCAGAGAAAAATGACATTAAAACGTGTTAGCGTCACATGATGTAAGCATGTCTGTGTCATAGCAAGCTAAAATTGCTCACAGCATGTTGCTTTTTGGAGAAGATTTTTTTTTCAGTGGAGATGCACTCTGCCTGTGTGGAGTCTCGCAGAGACAGTGGTTGTTGTTTTCCAGCATGACGTTGAGGCAGTAAACAGGGTTCATGTGCAAATCATGAGATTCTGTTTATACGTAGGGCAAAAATGTGGGTGGAGGCATGTTGGGGGTTTAAAGTAGGGTTAATAAAAAACATATGGGCTGAATTCAATGGCTTGCAGTATTTCTAGACCAGTTGAAGTACTTAAAAGAACACATTTGATTGGATAATGCATTTAATGGAGCTGATACCTGACAAACCTCCTGCAGTTGAATCCAGGGATGTTGATGTCAATGTTAGTACACGTCTCTGTGTGTCTACGTTAGCAGCGTCATTATGAAGTCACTGACACAGTGGTTTGTTGCTGTTGTCACGTCACCTTCATTCTCTGTTTGCCAACAGCGTTCTGTTCAATTAGCAGGCCTTAATCCACTGCTGACGTTCTTCATTGGACACTGATGGGATCAGAGTGCAGATGCAGTTAGTCACAACAACATACATGTACGTGGGAGAAAAGGAAAATGAGGTGAGAGCAGGAAGAGCAACTGTTGTTTGTCTATTTTTGCACTTCTTCAGTCTAAAGTTGTTTTTTCCACCATTTAAAGAGAAGATGATGCAGTTTTTTGGGTCTTATGAAAGAAAATCTCATTCAATCACAAAAGAACATCTGGAAATATTTGAAGTCGAATCATTCTTCCTCGTGACCAGTGACACATTATTCTACACAGAAACCCCTTTTAACAAATGCTTAATAAAACGACAAGAATAAGTCTGCACTGTAATTACTTTTCACAAAGTTGGTGTCGCCAGGCAGTGGAAGAATTAAAGTTTTCCTCATCCCTAGTCCAATTTGTCATGGTGGCTTAGCTGGCACAGACGGAGGGAAGAGGAAAATACTGTAACACACTGAGCACTACATGTGTAAAACCTCTCACTTGTCAGTTTTCAGGCCATCCATGACAGCCACAGCTGTAAAGGTTGGTATATTTAGAAAAGCAAGAGACGTAAGTCATCGGTAGTAGAAATAGAGGATTGAAGGAGATATTTATAGCACTGCCATTTAAACACACTGCAGAGTCACAGGTGTGTTAGAATATAACACTACTGTCACCAGAACTAAATCACCAGTGTGACTAAAGAGATTGTCATCATGATCTTCATTACTAAGATTAAATGCAGTTATTAAACGTGTGGAGAAAACAAAATCTGTCAGGAATGTCTCTGCTGATAATCAGTGTCATCACACCCACCTGTGTCCTGTCATTACCTGCTCGTTAGTCTCAGTCGTCTCACCTGGTGTCCTGGATATAAATAACTCTCTCCCTCGCTCTGACGTGGTTGACTCCTTGTTTCATGCATGTTGTTCCTGCTTGTGATATACCTGTGTGTTCTATTACTCCTGCTTGTTGGGCCTTTCTCCTGTGGATTACCTGCACTCGGGTCCAGCCTGCTGCTCTGTACAAACATCACAGGTTACACGATGTGGTAAGACTGAGAGCTAATCTTTCTCCCATTTCCAGTACTATTACTACCGATAATAATAATAATAATAATACAAATGACAATAATAATAATAATAAAACAAATAATGTTTAGAAACAATAATAATAATAATAATACAAATGACAATAATAATAATAATAATAATTAATAATACTGTTAATAATATTTATGATTACAACAAACTACTTCTGCTACTACTACTACTGCTATTATTATTTTTTGTTGTTGTTGTAGTGTTGTCATTATAATTCTTCATGGTACTAGTGCTACTATTGCTACTTCCAATATTAATAACAATTGTGATGATAATAATACCAACAACAGCTGTGGGATCCAGGCACTTCCACCATGCTGCGCTCCATATGCAGGACGTTAAACCAAACTTTGTTTAACATGTGCATTTTAACAGTTAAACTTTGTCTTCCGGAAAGTGCAGGGATGTCTGGGTTCTTCTTTGTTTCTGTCCCAGGAGAGTAAACTGGTTGTTTTCTGTGTTTATCACTCTCCATGGTCACAACAACACTGCTTCATCAGGTCAATCCATATCGTGCAGGTTGTCTCTACCAGACCTCGTAATTAAAAAGTGTGAGAAAGGAATAAATAACTACAGAAACCTTGGTGCTGAGTGAACATTTGGAGATAAAGCATAAACAGAGAAGAGCTGTGTCAACTTCCTGTTGAGCAGATAAATAGCTCAACTTGTGAAACAGTTGGGTGGAAATAATCAGCAGTGACTTTGGATTTGTTTATAATTAACTGCTGTCTGTAAATTATTTTTTCTGTATTATGTCTTTATTTTATCTAATTGTTTTTTGCATAAGTTGTAAAAAAAGTTAACTTGCTGTTAAGATAAGCAAAACATGCAGTCGATGACCGCAGTTGATGAGGAAGTGAGGGGCTGTAGTCTGAATGCAGAAAAAGTGTGGTTATTTCAGAGGTAGTAAACACTGGTTGGACCCACATGAACAGATCTGTTATATGACTCTTGCTGTTTTGTAAATATAAAGCTACGAAAAAAAGGAGTATATATCTGTCGGTACTTTTATGCCTCATTATACAGATCAGCTGATCCTCTTAAAAATAACAGATTTCAGTGATTATCATATATGCTCTTCATAAATTCATAAATTCCTATTATTTGCTCCCTGTTTTAATTTGCATGGTCGTCTCTTCTGGTTGAAGATTTCTGATTGTGCTTTGCGAGGCCCATGCTGTGTCGAACAGCAGCAGAATTCAAGTGGGAAATAAAAATAGCTTGGCATGTCAGCGGGGGTTTACATTGGTCTCTTCCTCAAAGAACTAGCATTAAGTCCTATATACACTCTCGCTGTACAATGGAATGTTGGAACAAAGGCTGCCAAGCCAGTTCAGGCTGACAGCATTCACCAGTGTGCACATAGTCATTGTGTGAAGATGGGACCATATACCATGTGTGTGTATATATATATATATATATATATATATTGGATTTAATATCTATATACTTGTTTACATAAACTTTTTAGCTTACATTACATTACAACTTACAAAATGTTTTGTCTAGAAAGAGCTGATTCTCTTCTTGAGACAAAATGATTTTCTAACAAATATTTTCAAAGATGTACTACTACTCCTCATGGTTGTCAGTATTTTGGGTCCTTGAACTAAGTGCAAAGTGTCAAGTACAGCCATGCATGAAATAGAGCAACATAGCTTCAAAACAATAACTTCAGTATTGAGAAAAACAAACACTGCTTCTCTCACTAGTTGCAATATGAGGTTTGAATATTGGCTGGTTCAAGTCAATTCAGACCATTTTGTAACTTCCCCGAAAAAATATATTTTTACATAATAAATTGACCTTTTTTCCCCTCTGAAACATCTTCACATGCTCTATAAATACACATTATAGTATTGGCTCATTTTCCCTAATGTACTAAACAAAGTCACTTTCATTTACCTGCAAACTGTTTAGTGTCTGGACCTAAAACCCCGAAACAAGTGAGAACAAACACTAAGTCACCTACACTAGATCATACTTTCGATGTTTGTGGATTAACAATAGCCCTGGGATTAAACCCTTGTCCATACTCTGACATAGACCCTCTAATACCAACCGATCCTTTCTTAGTAACACCAGCAGCTAATACTCTCTTGGCCTGCTAACGAGCACAGCATCACTCACTCCTTGTAAGAGCCATAAGCCCCTCCACCCATTAGTGGTGACCCTGCCAACAGAGCTCCCAGTGTTTTGAGGGACAGGAGGAAGAAGCCCTGCCTCCCAGACCAAACCCTGGATGAGTCACTAATCCTCGGTGGTATTTTTCCTCTCCCACCTCCTGCTTTTCAGGATTCTGCCCCTTTTTTGACTCGCAGAGGAAAACTGAGCGAGGCAAATAATCTAGATGGGTGAAATATATTGTCTCTTTCCTCTTTAGATTTTCATTGTCATCTAATAAACACATGCCACAGTGGTTCTGAGTTTTTACTGGAGATGTAATGGTATGTGAATGCACTTAAATGTTTGGCGCTGGATGTTTGGTAAAAACTTGCACAGGGATTATAATTTTCTTTAATTTAATAAAAGTCTCACAGGACAGGGCTAAAAGAATACCCACATTTTTTTTACAGATTCTAATCATGGTTACTTTTACACATTTCCCACACTCTCATCATCTGTGACTCACACTGATGAGGCCAAAATAATGACATCCGTCATCACACAACCCTCTCATCTGACAAATTACCATGAAATAATCACTCCCATCAAGTGGGTCAGTGATCAGCACACACGTGAAGAAGGTGAACTCCTCAAGTTTCTTCTCCGGAAGTGGCACTGCCTGCATTTTAGGTTAATTAAACCTGAAGAGCTGTTCCAAAAAGAAATTACAAATCCACGGACTTCCAGATGTGCTACCCTATTTCAAATTAGACAATGAGATCACCTCACACGTTTGGCTGGAATTGAATTAAAAAGAAAGAAAGAAAAAGAAAAAAATGTAATCATACAGATGATGAGTTATGAATTTGTTTGTAGGGCCCCTTCCCCTCACCCTGTTTCCCCACTGCAGCAGATTGGATTATACGGGGCATAGGCAATAGAATTAGTGTTGGATCACTGCGCCAAATATGCTCCCCAAGAGACGCTCCTGAAAAAGGGTTGTTAAGCAGTTGTATGAGGAGAGGGGGAGAGAGGAAGAAAAGAGGAGTGGAGGGAGGAACGGAGGCTCAAGGGAGAAGCAGACTGTTTATTTATCATTGTTCAACTTAGCATATTTCAGCAAATTGGTGACTCTTCCCTTGTAATAACTGTAGTAACCTTCATCTGCCACATGTCATGCTTTGGTGGCTCAGGATGTGGACTAAGCTGAGGTGTAATTTCAGAACTGCGATGATGTTGAACATTCAGGCAGGATGTGACACGGAGTGGAGACTTAGTGCATTTTAAAAAAGGAAAAGGAACCACAAAGTACTTCTACTGGGAGGAAAAATATCTGTAATAAATGTGAGACATCTGTTTACCGCACAGCAGTCCACAGTGCGGCAGCTAGTGCAGACAATCTTATGGTGGAGACAGTGAAGTCATAGAAGAGATTGCTATTTCTGAATCATCATCATCTACATCTTCTCCTCCTTTTCCTTCTTCTTCCACTTCTTCCAGCTACTATTTTTAGCACCATCTGCCTCCTCTACTGTTATTTCAACCATCTCCATGTCCTTCATCACTGTGTAGATGTATACAAACAAAGACTCAACCACACATAAATACATGAATGTGACAGTGAAAATCAACCTCAGCCTGGTTCAAAGTCAGTTTCTGGTTCCTGTAGCTCTACACCGTGTTGAAGTGTGTGGTGTTCAGTTGTAATGGTTTTAATTGAACGACCATCAAAACAACAGGATTCCAGCCTATATTGTCCAACCTGACCTAAATCATCTTAACTGGAATAATTCCCAGCAAAATGTATATTTACTGATCAGATACATTTTGGATCTACATTTTTGAAAGTTAGTGGGACGTTTTGTCTTTGGTGTTATGTTTTTGTCCTTTCTCCTTCCTGAGTCTTCAGCACATCTGATTAATGCCTACACTTAGGCCTTTCCTCCTTCACGACTTGTTCTTCCTTTCCACTGATGTTATTAATAGCCCTGGCAAAGGGGAGACTTGTAGCACAGAGATTAGGTGGCCTACCCTGGTCCACCTGCTGACCTGTGGTGAATATCAAGACAAGGTTCTTTTTGCAGATTTGGAGACAAAGAAGAACAGGGTCTGCAGTAGCAACAGAAAACCAAGTGTAACTTTTTTTGCCACATGTATTTTTAAACCAGCCTCTGATTTGACTGACAGCCGTGACGAAAATGATTCATTCCCTTCTCTACATCTCATCTCTTTTGTCAATTTGGAGACTTGACCAAAGCTAGCTCAGCTGCTAAACAAAGCCCCAATGCTGCCATTTGAATAAATCCTCCAACCGGCAGCTGAGACATGCAGATTTGTATTGTTGACTGATAAATTTGGTTGTGCATGTCACCATTACTGTTTCCACGGTACTGTTGTTTAGATTGAGTTGGATGGAATATGCAAAACAGCAGCTGCACTCATTATATTTCACATCCTTTCCTGTTTTAAATATTCAGTCAGTTTCTACGCTATATATGAGAAATGTAGGTTTTAAAAAGTTTATTCAGTTGCTGACCTGTCAAAAAAAAACTCAGTAAATAATGGAAAATAATTGTCAGGTTCCGTGACATTTCTTTTGGTAATCGACATAGTTCAGCTCACTGAAGGACTTAATTTTTCATACAAGAAATCACTCATGTTTGCTGATTTGATCTGCCGGTGTATGTTCGCTGCTGGCTGAGTCCCATTTCCAATTCTTTAAAAGCCTTTTCTCATGTTGAAAACTTTGTGTGTTGTCAACACACACTGAAAATGACAATGTGTACTCTTACAGTAGCCGCCTGACCTTTCTTAACACTGTCAGCCACTGGACATCATTAAGTGAAACCATTGAGAGTGTGTGCTGGCTCATAAAGAGTTAATGTCACTGACACACTGCAGTCAGTCAGGCTGCGGGCTCACAGCACTGCAGGCAGGTAGACTGTAGACACCAGAGAAGCAGGGTGATGCAGAAGGGAGAGCAGCTGCTGCCCAACATTTAATCCAAACTATTATAAAACAAATAAAAATGGAAATAAAAAATTTAAAAAATTGAGAAGCAGTAATTATGTCTGGTTAATTAGTGCACGAGCCTGTTGAATGAGCCGAGGACTGTGAGCCCCCACAGGGGTGCATTTATGAAGCCAGAACCAGGTTTCTGTGTGAATCACTGAAGGTGAAAAACATCAACGTTGGTGCATTCTGGAGCCAGACAACAGTGAACGTTTCAATAAAGGCATGGTACAGAGATGTATTCTATAGGAGGATGATAATGGGCACTGACCGCTGATACTGTGCTGTGGAAATCAGACTGACAGTGCGGGACTAATCCTGTATTGACACAGTTTGTCAGGAGTGAAGCTCGGCTTGTTTCCAGTGCAGTCGTCTGGTGTGTTTGCCCTGGTGCAGCACATCTGGCGTGGATGCTGCTAAATATTTCCAATGACAAATCAGCACAAGTGTTTTTAATATTCTGCATATTTAAATGACTTTTGTCTGATATTTAAAAGTAGCTTGTTTGGCTCCTTGGTGACTGTCTTTGGTGTTTTTTTAGTACGAGAGGAGACATTTGGCAGGAAACGGTCATCTTTGCAAAGCCGGGAAGATGAAATAATTTTACTTTCACGGAAATTCTCTGCTGATGTGATGATTGATTCTGTGGGCTGACTGCTCAGACTTGCTGCAGTCATGTTGCATGTGTAGGTGTAGAGAGAGCAGAGAGGAAGATAAAAACGATCCCACTGAGAAAAAGGAACAGTCGCACCTGTAATGAAAACTCTCTTTCTCTCTCTCTGTCTTCCTCTCGTCCTTCCCTCAACAACTTTTCATGACACACCTACAAAGTGGCTTTTACTGGAGAGCAGTCGGAGGATGGTCGGAGCAGCTGACACTCAAACCTGACATTTATTTGATGTATACTGCATTACACAGCTAAAAAGGGTTCTTTCTTTGACAAGACTTTTCCACACACTAATGAAATTCATTCCAGGGTAACAGAAAGGTGATAAAGAGTGACATTTCATCCATAAATCAACAGAGAGGAAAAAAGTGACATTTCTGCTTATTGATCATTTTGATAATTGGCCAACAAATAAGAGCAGACCCCTGCTGCCATCCAGACATTCGACTGCTGAGAAAAAAATACCAGAAAGAGAGAAGCAAAGCTTTGTGTCAAGACTGTCCTGCTGCCTCCACCTGACTGTGCTGTTCCAGCATCATGTTAGAACAGTGTCATTCAGGTGTAACAGGTGCCAGTACTTGATAAGGTTCCTGTAGAACATAAGAAAGAATGAGACCAGCGACAGATGCTTCTGTTCAGTGCAGCGTCGCTCAGTGGAATGAGGACGTAAACAAGAGTCCATGCGGAGAAGCAACTCGCCACATTTTTTTTTAAATGGTAAAATTACATAAAATGTGACATCACATTTCATGAGCGTCACACAGGCTGAGCTCAATAACGTTTCCTGCATTTGGTTAGAAAGAAAAAAGAATGTCAACACTGTTACAAACATGCAGCTAGTATGTGTGAAATGTGAACATCTTTTCCTGCTTCTTTTCTTTGGACCACACACAACATCAACATGCAGCGCTGCCTCCCACTGCTTGTGCTGGTAGTAGTTGGCTTTGTGGCCTTTCGCCTCTGCACAAAAAACTATTTCAGAAATATCATTTTCCAAAAAGGCCGCGTAACTACAGCTGAAAACCGAATGTTTTACCAACAGTTTATCACAGCATGATGTTACAAGACCACACAGAATATTATTTTTGACACCTGTCGTCTCGATTCTGGAGAGCTGGTTCGAACCATAGATTTTAAAATGTGTTGTTGGTGTAAAAAAAATTACACTAGAATTATTTGACTTAAAACAAATAAGAGATGATATGCAAACACTGCCTTTCTTATAGCCGGTGGCTGTTTTTTTTAGCATCCTCTAAATCATTGTAAGATATATAAAAAAAAGCAATCAGCTCCCACACAGTATTAATAAAAAATACTTCATTAAAATAACTTTCCCCTGGCTGATTACAATGTATGCAATAATACATCAGCAATTACTCCATGGAACACAGCACTTCAGTCCAGTGGCTGTTATAGCTTTTCCATAATTTTAATGGGAGTCATGTCTCCCTATAGCAAGTACATCCTCATGGAAAAAGAGCATGAAGTGATTTTTTTATTTCATCTACCATTACTGAATTATCACGGTGACTGCAAGCAGCACTGCAGAAGCACGGTCCAGTACCAGAGATTCATTTTTCTTCCACACATTAGGGATGTATAACGTTTACTCTGTAAAGTCTGTACAATTCAAGTTCAAATACTGGAATCTTCATTAAAGTACTCTGTGTTGTACTATATCCTTCTACTAAAACGGTTGGATGTTTTGATCATCTGCATCATCACAGTGAACATACTGCATCGTTGGTAATCAGTGCATTTGCCTGGAGTTCTGCTGCACATTTCTGTGTTTATTTCTTGTGGATTAAAAATAACCAGTTTTTAGAATTCACTCTTAGAACACTCAAATCCCTGTAGTCATACTACATTGTTTCAAAAACGAATTAAAGATTACTGCTCTGGGCATCGCTCGGCTCGCAATGCTAGTCTTTCCATTTGCCGTTATTATAGACGCTTAAAGCAGCTCTCTGTGCATTAGCTTTTACTGCACAGTTGAAGAGAGGCTCCTGTTGTCTAAACACTTACTGTAAAAAGAAAAAAAAAACTCTGCTGTTTATTAAAATTTGTTGATGTTCCACATGGCTGTGTCTTTGATTAGACTTGTCCATTTGGCACTTTCTCATCAGCAACCTCTAAAGGGTGGCGAAATAACCCCAAGATTTTAAAATCCTTAAAACTGATACTACCTTAAGAGCAAAAAGTGTTTGTGAACACAAATCAATGTGTTATGGTTGTTTTTAACTTGTATCAGGTCAAAATCTGTTTCCTGTTTATTTTAGGTTGAATTGCATTATGGGATGTTTCAGTTTGTATGATATGTATCTAAAAATTTTGGAGTAGTCTTTGGTCTATTACTTGCGTTGTATGCTTTGCCTTGAATTAACGATATTTAAGTTCAATACAGTCGAGTGAAATACGTAATCAATATCGATATCGTAATCAATATGGACTTTATGACAGTTTTACACTGGATATTTAATTTACTCTAAGTGACATTTTATGTATTTATAATTATTCTTGGCTGGGGGATCAATTCAGTCCTGAAAACCCTACACATCTGGCCTGCAACTAGATCTCATTAATAATTAAATTTCCCCCCGTATTAATTTTTCATACATTAAAACCTAGTCACAAGAATGGAGGAAAAATAAATATTTGGTACTTGCTGTTTACGCTGTAGTATTTTGCTGTTTTGAAATTATATTAAACCGTACTTACTTTTTTCTAAAATGTCCGAGTTTTTTTTTTTTTTTTTTTGTATTGATCTTTAAATATTGATGTCAACCTTAGTTTAAGACCCCTCCCTTTAGGAAAAGCTACAAAGAAGCTCATCAAAGTGCCTTTCAATCACACTGTTTTCACTCTCTCTCACACACACACACATATATACAGCAGCACTTATTTTTATGTCTGTTTGTTTTCATTAAACTGGAAGCTGCAGTCGGACTCAGGGACAGCTTTATCAAATAATAATTCTCCAGTCTCACTTCAGGGCCCCACTGGACTGGTTGGTAGACAGGCGGATATGTTGATAACCCAAAGTAATAATATGAATATAATTATTTTTTTCTTCAATATATTCATCCAATATTTGTAAATGAAAAACTCCACAGAAACATCTGTGGAGAATTAGTCAAAGACACACAAAGCTGAAGACATCATGTGGTTTTTAGTGAGTTCTCGGCACCAGAGCCAAAACTCAAGGGTCGTTACAAAAAACGATATTTGGAATTCAGGTCTAAATATTATAATAATCATAATAATAAGAATATCCTGTCAGGTGAGAATTACATTTTAGTCTTCATTTCATTTAAGTCAATTTCATTTACCTCTTCCATTGGATCCATTCCCTTGTTGATCACCTAATGAGGTTTTAATGGCCTTTTGTTACAGTATATTATGAAGTAATTACGATGATGTGAAAACAGAAATTAAAAAAAAAACTCACAGTGGACTTTTTTAATATTGCAACAGATAAAGTCGACAACTGTTGGATATGAAACAATGTTTCACTCCAAACTCTATTAGTGCTGCTGCAAAATGACAGCTGTGTGTGACTGTCCTACTATATGAACTGCTGCCATGTGATGTAATGGAAATTTGACAAATACTGTACTCTCTTCAGTTAATTTATTTTTAAGTACTTTAAAGCACAACTCTCTGAGTATTACTGTTTCCTTAAGTACTCTACAATGACAATAAAACTACATACTGTATGAGAACCTGATCTAGCTGCTTAGCTGCAAAAAGGACAATCAGTTAAAACTGAGAGTGCTGTCGTTAAGTAAGCCTTTAATTAAACCCTACATTAACGACAGACGGAGTCTGCTTTTGGACGGAATCATGTTTTCTAGTCAGAGAATTAACACAGTAACACAGGGATCATAAAATACTCACAGAATATATATTTTAATGAAGAAAGAATAAACTGAAGGTTTTTATTCGCTTTAAAACAAGCAGACTTATAGAATACCACCCCCCTACACATGCACACATATATACACAGAATGTACAGACTCCATGCAGACAGTCAGTCACTACAATGGATCAAACCCCTGATCTTCTCACTGTTAGCCCAGCTCTTCTCTACTGCTTCTGTTTTACCGCAGGAAAAGCACTGGTGTCGACGCATAAATAAAAAATAAGTCAAGTGTTGATTGCAGCTCCACAACATTACTTCTTCATGCATATATAATGCAAAGCACCTATTACCCACACCTCACCTGACCATTGATGACAAATGGCATCAGTTGTCCTCACAGGACTGTCTTAAACAGTACTTTGCTCCTCTTTGTTCTGTGTTTCAAAGTAGCCCTTTATGTCTCATGCTCCTAAAATCACACACTTATTCCTTTTATCACAGTGTCCCCTGATTCTTCCTCTCGCTCCCTCTCTCTGTTCGCTGAGCTTTTAGAAGGAGGCGATGATAAACCCCAAAGCATGAATCATTAATAGATGTGAAGAGAAAAATAGATCACTGCAGATGCACCTGCAAAAATAACAGCAAGCCGTGAAGGCAGAGGAAGACGGGGACAGATGGGAGTGGGGGGGGGGGGGGGGGGGGGGGTGAGGGTTCCATTTTATCTCTCATAAGACAAAGGATTTGTACTTAAAGCTGGAGAGATTCTTGGCTAGTAATGTAGGCTTTTGTAAGTAATCCTACACAAAATGAGTCTTGAATCATCTTCATGTACGAGATGATGTCCAGGTGAACATCTTCAGTAAGTTTAAGAAAGGTGCGTCTGCTTACTATATGTATATAAATAAGTACAAAAAAATGGAAATGGAGAAAATGAAGATTGGGTAATAAACTTAGGACCAAAAAGTATTTATTTGTATTAAATTTTTGCCTAGTCACACACGGATAATTTTCTGTTGTTGTTCACAACTGTAAAATAAACAAAAGCCAAAAAATAAATTATTTCTCATGTATTTTTCACAGCAGTTCCAATGTTTTTATGAAAAGTAATTCTGAGAATAAAGAGGGTGAACTTCTAGGAGGCAGAAAACAGGAAAACAGAGAAAACAATTCATGCCAGTGGTGAAAATCATTGACACATTGTATGTAACATCAGGGCCAGAGTCTCTTCTCCAACCTGGACTAAGGACATTGACATTCCAGCTGTAAGAGAGGAAGAGGAGACCTATTATCTATAGGTCTCCTCTTCCTGTCTGTGAAGAGGAGACCTATAGATAATTATTCTCACAGCTCCTGCAACACATTAGATAGTGTTAAAGGTCCAGGGAGATGGTGTTCTTCTGGGAGCACCATCATTAGATTCAACTATGATTAGAACTCTCTAAGGAGCAGTGGAACTGATAAGGACTCGGCTGGATTAAGTTTTCACCTCTCATTTTAAAGTTTTCTGAAAGTTTTCTTTATACCTTCGATTTTATAATCCTCATAGTTAACTTTCGGATGATCAATATATACAAAAAAAAACTGTAGTATAACAATATAACATGTTTTCATAGTTCCACAGTTTAATAGTTTGGGGTCTCCGATAATGAATAAACACAAAGAGCCGCTTGTAAAATCCATAAACACGGGCAAAAATAAGTAAGTGAAAAGTTTAGAAAGTCAGGCCATATGTTTTATGAATACAGATACTGAAGACAGTGCAGAATATATTTTCCGCACTGCAGTAAAACTGCACAAATAGTACACCAGAGTGTCACAAAGTACCTATCGGCTTGTATTCACAGTGTTTGCCACTCTGCCTCTGTTTGTGTGACACACACTGATGCTCTGGCTGCCATCCATGGATTCCTTCATCACCAGCTTCCTCCCAAGTTCCTTCCACAGTCGTTGGCACTTCATGCTCGTTTGACTCTTGCTCTCTCCTTTTGCCTTTTTCAACTTTCTTTTTCTACAACTTCCATACTTTCTTTCCTCT
>NC_024311.1:5946488-5973553 GCF_000523025.1 Cynoglossus semilaevis | reverse complement strand
CTGTGCTTCCTTTTCAGCAGCACGCACCATTCTTTGAACCTTGCTGTCAGACTTCCATCCTTCAGAGTCTCGTGATTTGTCCAACTGTAGTTCAGTCATAGCATCAATATGTTTTATTTGATTTGGCTCGTACATCTGATATGGTATTAAATCACTATGAAAAGTAATTCAATATCAACTCAGTATCAAATACATTTAATTTTTGACTAAACCAAATAATAATATCTGTGAATATGTCATCTTTTAGAGTTCAGTTACAAAAACTCCCCCGTAGGTATGTCGGGTTACATCTGCAGCTCAAACAACATCAACAACAACAAGTGTGTCATTGAACGCAGCAGGAGCCTAAAAGGCATCATTTTCCCCGAGAAAATGTCACAAAGCGAAGACGTGTGACACAACGTTGTGCTTCGTAAAATTAAAGCGTCAGCCTCTGTTTTCTCTTTCTTTCTCGACGTTGTCTTTGAAATTGGGACACAACACACACAAACACACACATTACTGTCTGTTTGTTCCGAATTCTTTACTGTTTACTTCTTTACTCTTTCCAATTATGTAAAGCCAAGCCAGTGTGGCTGTTTTCCATGGCTTATGACGCCATGTCAAAAAATGTATGCTACACTGTCTGAGCCTGACAAACACACACCGTGAACAAATTATGGTTTTTAACACCTACCTTTGAATGAATTTGCTTTAAAACATATTTGTGGAAATTTGATGCGGATCCTTGTGCATCATTTAAAAACACTTACAGGGTTTGACAGATCTTCCAAGTTAGTGCACTTGATCTGATGCATTAAAAGAAAAGTCGAGGGTCCTTCATTAAAATTAATGAATAAATAAATGACTGGTAGGAATGTTTTACTTTAAGCCAGCACTGTGTAACTCATTTACACTCAGCAGGCAGCAGGGAAGAGGCCTGTTGCTGCTAAAAATCACCACGAATATTTAATCGCATTTTTTGTCTTAAGGGAACATTGAGTTTCATGGAGTCCTTTCTGCAGGATTCAGACACAAGTCTGTTTTGTTTTGGTTTTTTTGGTTGTTTTTTTTTTTTGGACTTTAAAACCTAATTTTAAAAGGCCAAAGTCCCTTCCTACTTTCCGATTTCTCCCATGAGTTTCATCAGATACGGAATGTGCTGTTCTGCTGGGAACATTGTGTCTGCATTTTTTAAATGTTCTCCAGCCTCGACTCCTTTGCATAATACAGACAACAAAGTCATATAGAAGACTAGATGGTCTGCACACCACCAGATGGCTGAGTGCTGTTGCTGAAACACACACTGCAGTATTGAGATGAACTCTGTATGTAGACATTCTTGCTTAAGATTTAACAAACCCACTTGCACTACATACATTTTTCTGACTCTTATGGAACCATAAAGAACAATTCTCTGAACTAAAATTCACTGTTATTGTCTAAATCAGACAAAAATGTTTAGCTTTTAAGGCAGGTAAGTGGTTTGCAGCCCATACTGTGGTACAGCTGAGTGTGTGCTGTCGCGTGGCTGTGTCTCTGCTTCTTTCTAAGTGCCAGCCTTCATGTCAAACATGTGCCCTACAGATATCGATTTTAATGAAATGGCCTTTGAGTGGACGTCAGCCTTGAACCAGCTGCAAATTTCATTGGTCTTCATTGATCAGAGTTTCTCCTGTGCTGACCCTTGTCCATGTATGTTTATTTGGAGCCTCTGTTGTTTTGAGAAAAACAGGCAATAACTGGTCAGCGCCACGGGAGCAGCATGCCACAGCAGGTGGAGAGGAGGCCAGCGAGCAAATAAGCAAGTAAGCATGGTTCAATTAGTGTTGTCAATAATTGATTATGGTGACTGTGCCAGGGTCACTAAATTACAGACCATTAGAAGTGCGCATAATTAGAACGTTGAATTATTTACCTACTTAATTACAGTATCAAACCAGCTATGCCGTGTTCTGTGTTGTATGAAGTCAAAAAGCCACAGAAACAGCTGAGTCTCGTCATGTGTAATTAAAGGAATTAAAGACCTTCACTGATGCACTGCTAATGGTTGCTGCTCCTTTCTGTTACACTGGTTAAGGCGATCACAGCTGGTTAGAGTGTTAACAGAGCTGGTGGCTCGGCAGGTCCAACAATTACTGTTGGATTTATATCAGCAAGACTAGTTAAACCCCTGGTGGACTCTTTAGGAACCACAGGCAGGGATGTGAGTGTGGACAAACGTTTGTCTCCATTTTTTCTATATCCTATTATGGACACTTTGTTGAAAAACAGAATTTTGACATAATTCATCCTTTTGTTGGTGTTGATCATAAATGACATTTTTTTTCTTTTGTTGTTGTGGTTTTTGTTTTGTTTTTTCTATATTAAATTAAAATAAATCAGTTATTTATTAACTGAATAACTAAACCTACTGTCAGCATGTTGTCATCTGGTGTGACCAGGGGTTTTTATACTGTAGTAGCACAGAGTAATGTCTTTGGTTCTGGATACTTGGATACTAAAATCCTATGCAACAACTTGACTGGATTTGACAGAACCATTCCAGACACTTTCACCCTTCCACTCTCTCAGTTTTTTATTTCTAGACATGGCCCTATGTCAGGTGCTTCACCGGCTATGTTGTCACGAGGTCTGTCACCTGTACTGACATTCAATTACTCCTGCAGGGCCAGCCATCAAGTTCTGCACCTGGGTTACCAGAGGTCACTCCCTATCATTCTGATTGGCTGCTTTGGGCCTGTGCTGTTCTATAGTGTGGATTAAGACTGAGAGCCTGTGTCAGGTAACATGAGCAGCAAGACTTTGTCATATCCCTGACTTCAGCAGTAAAAGAAATATTCATCCTTTAAATCTTTTTCACACAGGGAGAGTTTTAAATAATGCAGATTTTGACATTATTGAAATTTTGTTCTTATACTTAAGGTTGTTTTCAATATGTCACTTGGTCATCTGACCTGTAGAACTTTGCTGCCAAGATTTAATGAAATTGTATTATTATTATTAATATTATGAAAGAGAAAATACTGCATTTGTCATATCAGGTATATTTTCCGAGAAAATGTTCAACAGGTTAACTGAGATTCTTTATAAGTTGTCTTGAAAATTAAAAAAATTAAAACTTGAAAAAGCAAGTTTTTGGACTGGGTCGAGGGTCTGGGGGCAGAATGGTCAAACCCAACAAAACAGACAAAAGCAGATTCACATCAAGCAGCAACATAAAACTGTCAGTGAAATTAAAATTCAATTAAAATATTAGAGGTCTGGAGCTAGCTCTGGAGTGAAGTGTCCAGTAACTTCATCCCTACATCTGTGTACTCTACTTAGCGTCTGTGGCATCTGCATTAAACCTGACTATTTCCCCTTTTTATTTCCTGCGTTGCACTTTATTATTCAGTCTCCCCCATCTGCCTTCTCATTGTATTTGTCCAAATTGAGTGACCCACTTTCAGACGGCTGCCAGCCAAACACACCTGCTGCTCCTCTCTCTGATTGCAGCTCATTATTGAGCTGCTATAAATATCTGATCTTCCTCACGAGCTGACGTCTGATCTGTTTGTGGTTGAACTTCACTGCTGATGCCAGTGCTGACACTCTTACTTTGAGGTAATATCTGATGTTCTGAGGTTCTTTCTGTTCTACTTACCATGCTGCACGCTGTTTATACACACAGGGGGACTCCAAGAGCTTTGGTTCTTTAAACACACTGGTGGCATGAGGCTACTTTGTTTATCTACTACTCTTCTTTTGGTGGTAATGACACCTCTGCATGTGTGAAATTACTGCTGTAATTGTCTAACTGTTCTAACTGTTTATACAGGTTAACAATTCTATTCAGATGAATTTCATCAGTTGCAGAAACATAAGGGAAAATGACAAAAAGACAGAGTGATGTCTCTCCCCTGATGATATTTCTTTCATCAAAACAGTGTGAACAGGTTGGCTTATGCTTGCTAAAAAAGTGCATTTGGACAGAATGTGTTTTGATTAGCTGTTACAGTACCTTTCTTCTTATAAAAGAGATAAGTGATACTGGTTAAATAACTGGTTTGTATCAAGACTCTTCATGTCCAGTGTTGAACAGCATTAATGTTGGAATCAAACACCCAATTAGCATCAATCTTGTTTGCTTTGTTCTGTTGCCCGCTCTCTTAGATTCTGACCTCTGATCGTGTGTCTTATTAATAAGAGAATTCATGTCAACAGGGTTATCCCATTGATTATTCATCATTGCTGTTGATTGAAGCAGTGAAGGTGTGTGGAAAAAGAATAGACAATAGCTCCTTAAATGCACAAAAAAAAAAACACTGACTTAGAAGATTCATGCTGAGGGATTTTATGGTTTAATTTAGGAAATGTTTACATACAATTACCATATAATTATGTTTACATGTCAAACTGTGAATTCAGATTGTAAATTTTAAGTCAGAGTTGGTGCAGATCAGATGTAATACACAATCCCGGTGCTCACTAAATAAAAATGCCTCAATGATTTTAAAGAATAATCCCAGTCTTTCTTGAATTAGTCTTTGCAACAGTTTTTAATTGCTTTTTGTTTACTAAATTAATTTATTCTTGAATGTCTCACATCCTCCATTTTAGTGAAATTGAATTTAAAAATGGCAGAAAATGTTGTCAGATATTAATAAACAGCAGTAATTAAAATGCTACAGCCTCTACATATACAACAATGGTGAATAAATATGAATGGATACTGAAGTATTGACTTAATCTGTTATACACTGAACACCCAAAGACTAGATTTGTTCACATTTAACAACCCGAGGACAGACTGACTAGTAACCAGTTAGAGGTTATTCTGTAACCAATCAGCGTCAGTATAGCACGGCAAAGACAACAATCATCTGCCACCAATGGTCCAGATAATGTATGGACCTGCTGAAACACATGCCATTGATGGAGTGAGTGTACAACTGGGAAGATTGTGCAGTAAAACATGCACATTAAGTAAGCCAGTTACATTTAGTTTCACCTTTAATGAGAAGTTAGTAACCCTTGGGGTTTCAGAGACGTCCATTAGCGTGACTGATGCTCATTGACTGCGAGATCCCCTCTGTGCATACCATATGTAGATGCACAGTGAAGGCAAAGTGCTAAAGAAAAACGGTATTCAAGAGCTTAATTACAATGAGCCGGTGCTATTTGTCCAGGATAGAGTGAAGCTGACAAAGTGTTTTGTTCACTATGCCCCCATTAAACTGGTAACTGGGGCTCATTTTCAAAGCAGGTTCTAGAGGCAGTGAACACCAACGTGCAGTTTAATGTTAGTCCATTAAATAATAAAGTACTGTATATTAGAGAACAATATCCATTTATATAGAGTACAGCCTTTTAAGTTTAAAAACTGCTGAAACAAAAGTAAGAAATATTTATCTCATCACAGCAGGACTGTATTTACTTCATTTAAAGCTGTGGTTTTGCCAAACAAATTCTACTTCTTCAGCACAACCATGCGAAAGCCATCCTCACCTTTTTATGGTCTAGATTGGGAATGGCTCGATTTGATACTCAGGATTGGTATCCATTCAATATTGGTCAAAATTTCTGAATTGAACATAAAAAAAAACAACTATCCGATCGAAAACCTGAGCCCAAATGCTCATCTTCAACTGCTGTAAATAGGTACACACTCGCCTCAGGGTCGGGAGCCCATGGCATGATGGAGGAGAATAAAGGTATCGGATTGACATTGGTATCAGCAGATAATTCAAGTTGCGTTATTGGTATCTGACATGAAAAAGTTGTATCAAACCATTCCTAGTCTGGGTGAGATGTTTGATTCTGTCACAATGTGTGTCAGTGACAACGAGAAAATGAGGACGATAACCTTACATGGTAGAAATAATGATTGACAGACAAATTCAAAACCCATGCACAGGTCATGTAAAGACCTCACGTTATCATTATCTACCCAGTGGAACACAAGGCTGTGCATGCTCAAGTGTGTGGGTGTGGGTGTGGCTATATGCTGTGGGCTTGCAGATGCAAAATGTAGAAAAAGCAACAAAAAAAAAAGTTACAGTCAAACTCAAACCTGATTGACTTCACTCCCAGAGACAGCAAAAGCTTTTCCCCTAGAACGTGCGCCAATGTCAGATGGAAGACGCTGACTTTAGGAGGTCAAGTTCAAACTTTGAAGGAAGTGATTATTGATTGAAAAAAAGTGCCTTTGCCAATGTCACAAATGGGGTCAAAGCAATTTTAAAGAGTAACCTGCTTTGCTGAGGTCTGCCAAGCACTTGTTTTTTGATTCGGTACACCTAACCACATATTGGTTTGTGCCCTTCGGGTTTGACATCTTACCTAACAACAGGCCCAGTATTACCGTCATATAGAAACGATTTGGGCTTCGACGTTCATTTGTGAGTTTGAGCTCAGATCAAAACGATTTGGGCTTCGACGTTCATTTGCTCAGATCGGATTCTTTTGGTGTTAGCTGCTGGTATTTGCCTTTCTACTGTGAACATTATTGTTTATGGCTTCAGATAATGATTGTTGCACTGCCGAAGGTCATTATTATACAGGGCATATTAACACATCGCTAAATGGAGCTTGTGCATTTTGGGCTGCAGGCTGCAAAGATATGGCTTTTAAAACAGGATGTAATGTTTCAATGCAGAATACATTTATTTATATCTGTTAACCACAGGGCTTTTATGTGCACAATATAATGAAAGCTAAAAAAGAGTGTGGAAATTAACAATACAAGAGAAAATCACAAAATCAATATTCAGCAATCAGTAACGGTGACTGCAGGCAGTGTCAAATTTGTCTGATTCTGATTGATGGGCACAGCTGCTGAGGACAAAATGCATCAAACTGTGTTTTTTCCATAATCCTGGAAAAACGTTCTCTGAAATACTGTAGCACATGCTGGAAGTTTGGGAGTTAAAATGTGTTTGTTTGTGTCTTAGGGCCACACTCAGCATGCACCTTTTAGAGAACCAGATGACTCAGCAGATGATGATCAAAGCTATTATGGCTTTGGGTAATGGTTAATGGAGTTTTACAGGTAGCTGCGATTGGTGCGTGGGAAAGGAGGGCAGAAAAGAGGCTGCGTGTTGGGAACCAGTGACGACGTTGATGGTAGAAGGAGAAGTGAGCTCCTGGAGGCATGTGTGAAAATCAGAGTCCCCCCCATGGGACACCAGCTGAGCTCAATTACCTGGAGAATACAGTCGCAAAGGGAAGCTGAAAGGATACAGCATCGATCTGTCACACGCTGACAGTGGAAAAGGGAGCGCAGGGGGAGAGGGGGTGGATGACAGTCTGGAAATAGAGTGAGAAAAAGAGCTGGGATTGGAAAAGGGAGCTGGCCATGGTAAACACGTAACACAAGTAGAAAAAGGACATAAAAATAAAGTCTCTATATCCAGTATGTATATAGGTCAACTGTGTGTGTGTGTATATACATAAATACTGTATGTGTGTTTATACTTACATGTATGTGTGTGTATACACAGTTGCCCTCACTGTTAGATGGGCAATTGTGTCACACATAGTGTCTGCGGTAGACCAAAGTAAAGATGGTCTGACAACAGTCGAAGACTCCAACAATGCCCTGTGGACGTAGAGGAGGTATTTAAGCTTTAGATGCGTCTGTGAAACTAAACTCTTCCCACAGTGTGCTCCAATAAAGTACACGTGAATCAACTATTTACGGTAATAATACAAGAATTGTAAATATACATAAATATACATATATAGTGTGTGTTATACATTATATATCTGCAAGTATGTATATATATGAATATATGTGTGTGTGTGTGTGTGTGTGAAAACTGCCCTTTAGCTCAGCATTTGCCTATTTCAAGGCAAAAATCTTGTAAATCCCCCCCCTGCATAATACATATACATAATTTATTAAAACCCAACACTGATTTATGGAATGCACAGCCTATTATTTTCCATTTATCCTCATTCCACTGATCCAGTCCTACCATCTCATTAGCTTCTCTTAAATAATGTACTTTCAGCTCTCCACTGCTTCTCCATGCAGCACCATTGAACACCATTGAAGATAGACACCCTGCATGCAGCCAGTAGTCAGTAACTAATGTGGCTTTTTTTACTTGACAACAATCAAATTGGCTGTTGTGTAAATATGAAAGAGGTTGAAGATACACTACCATTGAAGTGTGGTGGCGCTGCTTTGGGGAGACAGTGCTGTTGCAAATGCTCAGCAGGTGTAGAAGGATCGGTGAAAGGAGTGTCGTGGTAGTATTTGTGTTTCCTGAGTAATCAGGTGGAATAAGAAAATTTGTATCTGAGCAAAGCTGGGGTTCATATTAATTATATCACCAAAAAAAAAAAACGGCCTAAACGAAAATATGATAAAGCTGCAGCCGGCAGGCGGATGAGGCTTGATGATAGCTGAGACAAGAGATCTATAAAAAAGAAAGAATTGGTAAGAGACTCCTGTGTAAATATCAATAGCTTGCAGCCCTGTAAATAATGACTTTGCTCCTCAAAAATCAATGCCAAAGTGAGGAAAGCAAGACCCAGAAATAGAATAGTCGGGTCATATTTTACAAAAAGTTTGGATTTGATTAAAAGAACTACAGTAAAAAATGGCACTAAAATTAAAATCCCAAAGTGTTTTTGTAACATCGTCTACATGTGCCGTCTTCCAGATCCAATACATACGGATTATCTATTTAGGCATTTTTAAATATTTTATCAAAACTGCTGATGCGAGGGGAGAAGTTATAGGATGAGGTTAAAAAGTTATGAAATCATAAAAATAAATAGTTTAGACCATAGTGGTGGGTTAAAGTGAAAGAAAATCCATAGCGGGCCATACAGTCTGGTTTAGAATTTCAATAAGCCTTCAGTAGTGGAGAATTCATAAACTACATCATGCAGCCTTGCAAATAAATCTATTTTGTGTACTTTATGCAAATTTTATGAAAATATTATGAAGGTCCCTGTTCAGCCAGAGATGCATTAGCATGAATCAGAGTGTCATTTGTTTGCTTTCAACCTCAAGGCAAGAAAGTGTCTGCAGCTCTGTGATGATCTACAGCTGCCTGATTCATTGCAGCTGAGTGTCCTCTATGAGCTGTGTTTTTGTGTCCTGCATTCACCTGGCACAATAAATCCTTAGAAAGAAAGACTGTAATTTAGGCTGTGTTTTTTTGTGCTCTGAACATGTACAGAACAAGCGGACTTTGAGAAACTTGGATCTTTGTTTCTTTTTTGAGTCTGGGATGAAACATTTATAGGACAAACAGCGTCTGCCAGCCTGGTATTAAAATGCATGGCAGGTTTCACATTTGCAGGCGTTCAGTGCAACTAAGCCTGGTTTTCAGATGCAGTTATTAAAGCAGATCAGATGGTTTACCTGGGCAATCATTTGTGGAAAATCTTATTTCCCAGGTTTTTATGACAACTATCCCCACTACTGGTATTCCATCAATATTATATTGTTGTATCCTTGAGGGAAACATATTTTTAAAACCCACAGAAACAATAATATCTTAATAGCTACCTGTTGTATACTTCTTCTTTTCCTTTCGGCTTTGTCCCCTTTTTTTCAGGGGTTGCCATAGCAAATCAATGTTTTCCATTTCACCCTGCACCCCTAGTGGCTGGGTTTGCTAATTGTTGTATAGTAAAAAAAAGGAAAAGAAACAAACCAAAAAGTCACACTGTAACAAGTGACTAAGCATGGGGACCACACAGTGGCTAATGTGATTGGCATGCTGTCCTATATGGTAACACGTTTGGATTTTTTTCTTCGTGTCTGTGTGGTTTTTCTCCAGTTAGTGATTTACTCCGGTTTTTCTTCGTGTCTGTGTGGTTTTTCTTCAGTTAGTGATTTACTCCCAAAAAAACATTGACATTAGGGATTAGGTTGTTCAGACAACATGTTTATGGATGTGAATGGTTCATTGTCTTTATGTGTGGTCTACTGATGGATTGGGAAATAGACTGTCCTCAGCTTTCCCTTCCCCTGCAACAAATAAAATGGATGGATGGATGGATGGATGGATGATCAGCAAGAGAGATGAAGCCTCGGAATTTCTATGGTGTCAGCCGCTGACAGGTCTGTCAAAAATCCCTTCTTGCTACAGTTTGTTTGGTCAAGTTAACTTTTCATGGCAGGCCAGAACTCTCCTCAGGCCAAAGTGCTGCAGACAGACTGTCCTCTTGTGCTGTCACTGCTGAATTTATTCATTTGTCCTGTGCACGCTGATGAGCCTTGAGCTTGAAGCAATGTAAACAGGTTTAATCCTTAACATGACTCCAGGTTAACTTTAGCTGCTGGATTGATTGATTCCTTATTTATATTTACAGTGACCTATCAGCAAATGAATACAGGCAGATGTTTATCAATGACACATTTTTCCTCACTCATGATTCAATAGGACAGGTATGACATACTTGTCACTCCACTTTATGTTGTTTTCCCTGTGCTGAAGCAGCTGAGGGATCTCCCTTTGGGGACATTACCTGCTTTGTTACTGTTTTGAGGTGTGTGTGTATATTTCATGACTAAAATACCTCGAGAATCTAATGGACAGCAGCAGCTGCCAGCCGGGCACCAATTAATCTGATAAATGAAGCTTGTAAAAGGGCCAATCCCCTAATGCACAGAAATACGACTTTGTATTTGTCAAACTATTATCTATAAACAGACAGTATAGCTGTCAGATATAGAAGTGCCTAAATACCAAACAGTAAACCAGACATTACATCTGCTTTACACCATACCATCATAACACTGTGATACAGATTACTGCAAACGTAAATGTACTTTTTTATCTAATGGAAAACAGAATCTTGATATTGTGTGTTTCTATATACAGTACTTCTGTCCTGCATTTGTTTTTTAGATTTGTATAATAATTAGATATTAATTATTAAAATATAACATACATTAGGGTCAGAAAATGTTTATTGAAACTAACATGAAATTAAAACAGCTAAAAAGACAAACACAAACCATCTCCTGACTGGTCTGCTTAGCCATGTGATCAATATTCACCAAGGCACGTCGCTGAATCTTATAAGAGTAGACAAAGGTTAATGATGAGGTAAAAGGGCAGAGCGTTCCTTGACTGTGGGCATTTCAGTTTGTGCAAATATCTGCTGCAGAGGAAAGAGAACAGATTCACATCGAAGAGGAGACGCACCTTTGATCTGCCATAAATCCATACAACCATTCTTACCGCTGACCAGGGATACAGAATGATAACAAGTGTTTTGTGAATGATCATGTTACCTATACAGTTTTGTTTCTTCAGGGCAGACGCTTTCTTTTTTTTTTCAAGTCTAATCCATCTGCAGGTCTCTTATTGACCTATTATATGTCAGAGAAATAAGCCACAGTTCTTACCAACTCTGTAAATATCAATATGTTACTATTCCAGATAATACATGTGCCAATGTGTTCACTGTTGCTATTAAAACCACACTTAGATTCAGTAAAGGGGAAGATTATAATACTAAATAAATGTTAGAGCTGCACTCCAATCAAAGAGTTCTTTAATGTGCTGCACTTCACAGTTTGATCACTTTACTGTCTTATTTATTTTTGCAGTAGCAGATAAATAAGAGACTCCATGACATTACAACACTACTAAACGATTTTTTACAGTGATTACAGATAAGTGCTGGAGTTAAAGTGGCCTAGTGATGCATTTATTGATTGTTTTCTGTGTGTTGTCCGCATAATAACAATCACCTTCTCAGCTTTCTTATCTGCAACACATTTGCAACAAAAATACACTATACTTAGTTTTAACATTAGTTTTAACTTACACTAATGTTCATGTTTTTGCTCGTCACTGTCATGGACTAATGAAGAAACATTTTTTGCGTCAAATAATTTACAAACCACAGCTGATGATGGCACAACGCAGTAGTTGGTAATCACTGCAACGAGAAACCCTGGCACAGTGATGCACATATGAAAATAACTTACAAACTTCCTTTGTCTACTCCTATTAAATTCAGGACTATTACCTGTCATTTTTTTAACATTTCATTTCCGTGTCATGTGTGTCTTCTTGTTTTGTTTTTTAATATCTGGCTTTTCTAAATGAATCTAAATGACTTGTGTGTTTTTGTTCACTAACCCTTGAACACCTTGTTCAGTGTCTTTGTGCTTCTTCTCTCTGACATTCTACTTGTCTGACTATCTTTTTTTTTTTTGTGCCTCTTCCATTTTCTGACGTGGTGTTATTTTAGCAGACCTATTTTTAAGGTTTCCTGTTTGGATGCAGTCTATCTACCTGTCTACCTTCAGAAGAGAAAATATGCCGTTTCATTTATATCCTATTCCACCCCTTGCGCATCCTGACGTCATACTGGAAGTCAATGAATCTCTGTCCAAAAACCCTCAACCATGTTTAATTCTTTCTGGCCAAGTGCCAGATGCAGGCGCTCTCAGATCACGTCCTGATTGGAACAGGGTTTTTTTGGGAGGATTTAAGTTTTGGTTTCCTTTTCAAATATTGGCTGAGGTTTTAAGGTCCAATAAAAAGACACCGCTCTCTGAATGCTAATTTAAAAGAATTTGCAAAACTTTATCCATAAGAATCAACTCTTAAACCATTGAGTAATAGTTAGAAAATGGCAGTTCATCCTCTGCTGTTGAATAAAAGAAAAACAAAAACCTTTATCAAGGCCCTCTATAAATTCAACTTTTTGGTCATAAGATATAAACTTGTTTAAAGTGGAGATACACTACAGAATACAAGTCACAGATTTCAAATTTATGCTTGTGATTATTTATGAATATTTACATTGCTCTATTGTGTTCCTGTAATCTTGGTTACTCGATCCTGAAAACCACGTCACACTGCATCTGCAGCTATAAGGCTTTACGGAAAATTCAACGCTGCCATCTAGTGTGCAACCAACAAACTTGTCACAATCCTATTTTTTAAATAATATTTAGGCTCCCTCATGATACAATTATAAGTATGGATATATAAAATATGAATATTGTGTATCTATGCCACCAGGGATAGTTTAAAATAAAACACATCTTATAGAATTGTGATATATTAATTCTCTTCCTCATCACCTCAGGTTCTTTCTATGACACCCATGATTCTTTCAGCTGGTGATTTGTTGAATCAGTTACTAAATACCAGGTATAATAAAACCTTTCTTGCATAGTTAATTTTACTGTGCATTGCGTACATTGCAAATTGAAAGGAAAAGCAGCTGAAGAAAGAGGAGAGGTCACAGGGACCTGGCTGAGGGTAGTCAGTCTGTCAAGTGTCTAATCTGATTAGGTGTTTTTGACACCGGTGGATTAAGTAAGAGTGTCATCTAATCCAATACCTAAACAGAGAACTACGGTAATGTTCTTACATCGTCTGGCACTAACATGGAAAAGAGAGCTGTGAATAGTTGTACCGTAAAGATTATGAACTACTATTAATTAGTACTCACTCTCTCGCTCATACAGAGACACACCTTTCAATCTATAGATTATTTTAATTCATTATACCTATAGATCATTTCGGTCCATATGTAGTTTATGTAAGAATTTCAATATGATATAATAATATTGTGTGGTGTTTATTCTTTTCATCGTGCTAATGGCCATATCTGTTCATTCAACCATACTTGAGCTGGTCGTGCTGTTCATTTCACATATTAATTGAAAATGTATTTATTTAAGACTGCAGCACTACAGTATATTTCTTTATAAAAGTTAGGAAGGAATCAATGTGTTTTTTACGAAGAAAGTAATTGTAATTTTTTTGTATACAGATTTACATGTAAAATATATGTACATGTATCTGAAGGCTAGAGGTTTTGGTTAATCAAGGGGAAATTTAAAAATGAGTGGCTGGACTTCACAGACTGGATTCTGTTAGACCGCCTCCTGTACGTTATTCTTAGTGAGCCTAACCTAATCACCTTTCAGAGATTGATAAATGTAAAACAGTGTAAATAAACTGACCAGGAGAGAACAGACTGAAAGCAATTCAACATTATACATGTATGGTATGGTTTTAATGCAGTTCCTTTGTTCTAGTACTAATTATAATTCTGCCAGTTGCAAAATCCACTGGATAAAATCACTGTATACATTCGAGAGAAGTATATACAGATGATCTCCCCACTCAGTAAATAATACTAAATTGTTTTTTGCATTCTATAAAAAGCTACTGTATACTGATTTTTTTTTTCTTTTCTACCCCAGTGAGAACAAACGACACAGTAGTTTATTTACTACTGTAGAATACATTAATACCAACAGCATTACTGTTGCCAACTGTGCTGGAACCAAGTGTTGAGGTTGGACACTTGGATAGATCTTAAGTGTAGGATTTGTGCCTATCAGTTACAATGCAGTCTAATCAGATGAGATTGATACGCCTACTCCAAATCAGCACTACTGAGTGTCCAAGTGTGTATATCAGAGCAGACTTTGATATACAAAAATGCAAAAGAGACGTGTGGATACAGAATCAGGGCACAGTTACAGTATGACAGGCTTTGAACTAATGAGGAATGATGTGTTTCAAAATTCCATAATTTTCTCAAATAAAAATGGGGGATTTTATCACGTACTGGTCAGAAATCTTTGTCCTCATTGTTTCTCTTCAGGATTTTGAGTATTTACGGTATTTACTAACTAAAGGAAGCAGCTTGAAAGAATAACATATACAGCTCTCACTCCTGTCTTTGGCCTGGACACATGCAGTAACAAACCAATTACCTAGAAAGGAAACCCCCACCAAGGTAATCCTGGAGCTACCGTAATCACCAGCCTCAGAAACAAAGTAAACCTTTGGGATTCCACAGGTCTATTAAAAGAAACTCTAGAGGTGAGACTTTAAACCAAAGTCTGGTTACGTCCGTGCAAAGAGAAAATCCTGTGGGTATCAGAGTATGGACTGACGCAGTACAAGTGGGGCCAGCCATGGGGCAGGCACATCAGACAGAGAACAATGAAGAAATTGATGTGAAAGCTCTTCAGGATATGTATAAAAGATTTGCCACGGAGTGCCCGAGTGGACAACTTTTCCTACACGAGTTCAAGCGTTTCTTTGGTGTGGAGCCAACGGGCGAGGCCTCTGACTATGCAGAAAATATGTTTCGTGCTTTTGACACTAATGGAGTGAGTATAAGCTGCTGGTGTTTCTTTATGTACCTCCCTTCACATGGTACACACTATATAACCGAGTTGTTTTCCATTTCCAGGACAATACTATAGATTTCCTGGAGTTTGTGGCAGCACTGAATCTGGTTTTTAGGGGCGACCTGGAACATAAATTACGCTGGTCATTCAAGGTATACGATAAAGATGGTAATGGCTACGTGGACCGGAATGAACTTCGCTCAATTATTGATGTGAGTCTCCACTCTTATTCTTTATCTTTAAAACATTACAAACAGTTGTTTACAGAACGTTTTTATATATATTTCTGAATCTTAAGTACTATTAAAAACAGAAAATTGTAAGCCACAGAATAACAGACTTTAAATGAATTAATAACAGACAGGAAAGTTTGTACATTTACAAAATTGTAAATGTACAAATACACATAACAAACAGATGAACACAATTTATCCTCTGTATTTAAATCCATCCTTTAACAAGAGTATTTAGGACCTTAATAAAGATAATTGTATTACCATCCTTTAGCCTTTAGGCTCAGCACTGCTAATGCTTTACATGATTAACTGCATTTTTAACCTTAAAATGACTGGTATAATGAATTATTACGGACTTTAATCACTTCATATTTTATATATGTAATAATTATTTTATTTAGAGCATATATAAAGTGAAGAAAGGAACAAAGACAGACTCCAGTGTGGTACAACAGTCCGTGGATGAGGTTGTTGATCGACTACTGCTGGCCGTCGACACGGATGGAGATGGTAACATCAACATTCACACCAGAAACATTACATTTAATTTTATTATTTTTGCATTGCTCTCTTATTTATTTATTTATTTTATCCCACAGGTCATATCAACATGGAAGAGTTTATAAGAGGTGCAAAGCAGGACCCCTGGGTGCTGGATTTGTTAAAGTTAGACATTAACCCTGCTGGGTGGGTGCTAGAACAGAGGAGAAGAAGTGCATACTTCTGAAATATGAACCACATGTGCATAAAGACAGAAGATTTAAGGCCTTAAATTACATTTATTAAATATGTAAAAATCTAAATTCATTATTTTCTGCCTTTTTATAAAAGTATTTTTGATTCTTACTGCTACCTCATAGCACACTTGACTGTCTTTTTTAAAAAACCCGCTAATGTTGATAAATATTCTTGAATTACCTGACCTGAATAAGTACATGCATTTATTTAGAGCTGTGTTATTATTTGTGTGTCTGTGTGTACCTATTGCAATTGATATTGTCCATGGTACTGCATATTCACTGTGCTAATTTATGACATTGTAAAGTAGCATAAAGATTATGTTTTGAACACGCAAACAAATAAACATGTTTAAAAAAATAAAATTCAAATAATTGTGTAGCTTATCAATAAACCCTTGTAAAGAAAACGTAACAAACATGTTTTACTTCCGGTAGTGATTCAAAGAACCAAAACTGCTTCTAGTTGCATACGCTGTACACTGTCACCCTCTGCTGGTGTTTCTGTGTCACAGCTACCTGAATAATCTCTGCCTGCCTCTCATTATTTACACTCTCTATCCATGCTATTGTGGGGTTTTTTTTTCTTCAATGATGAAGTTCAACATACAGCGGTAAAACAAACAAGCAAAAACTAGACTTCTTTAAATGGTCTATATGCTTTTATTTTGAAGTAACTGCAGGTATGCTGAAGTAGTACCCCGGGAATAGCTGTTATATGTAGATGGTAAGATACAGTGTTTCTACCGATTTTTGTGTATATGTTATATTAATAGGAAAATCTTTAAATCAAGAAGGATTTTTGCAGTTAGGGTTTAAGTCCAATACTAAATGAATATTCATTGTTAATTGCGTTTTTAAAAATAATATACCAACTATTTTCGTATTGTCGGTAAAGAAACTTAATTTCTACGTCTATGGTCTAGTACAGTGATTCCCCACCACTGTTTCTTTGCATGCATTATGCATCATCAGGTGTGCTGTGGAATATTAAACAAATTAAATTAATTGCTCTGAAAACCATTATTTATTGACTGCCAGAAGGTATACTTCGTTGGTTAATACAAACATTTTGAAAGGTACTGAGGCAGTCTACAGTACGTATGATGGCTTGGCACAGCTGAGTTGTAGATTTCCCTACGGTCCGCGAAGGCAGCACACTCTGGCAGCCTCGCTCCTCAGGTGTGCGTCTGTGCCAGAGCCGAGCGGCCGCTGCTGCGAACAGGAGCAGGAGAAGGAATGAGAGCGACTTGGCATGGCGGAAAGGAGCCAACGAAAAAGCAGCCCCCCGCCGTCCGGCCGCAACATCCGACTGAGGTCCCCGGCAACTTTCAGGTAAATGCACTGGAGGTGGGAGCGTAAGTACGATAGGTGGGCGGGGTGTCTGGCTGTTTTACTGCTGTACTGAGTGATGCAGAGCGGAGCTGGTGGCGACGCTGGGACTCAGCGGCTGCTGCTGCTGCTGCTGCTGCTGCTGCTGCTGCTGCTGCTGCTGCTGCTGCTGCTGCTGCTGCTGCTGCTGCTGCTGCTGCTGCTGCTGCTGCTGCTGCTGCTGCTGCTGCTGCTGCTGCTGCTGCTGCTGCTGCTGCTGCTGCTGCTGCTGCTGCTGCTGCTGCTGCTGCTGCTGCTGCTGCTGCTGCTGCTGCTGCTGCTGCTGCTGCTGCTGCTGCTGCTGCTGCTGCTGCTGCTGCTGCTGCTGCTGCTGCTGCTGCTGCTGCTGCTGCTGCTGCTGCTGCTGCTGCTGCTGCTGCTGCTGCTGCTGCTGCTGCTGCTGCTGCTGCTGCTGCTGCTGCTGCTGCTGCTGCTGCTGCTGCTGCTGCTGCTGCTGCTGCTGCTGCTGCTGCTGCTGCTGCTGCTGCTGCTGCTGCTGCTGCTGCTGCTGCTGCTGCTGCTGCTGCTGCTGCTGCTGCTGCTGCTGCTGCTGCTGCTGCTGCTGCTGCTGCTGCTGCTGCTGCTGCTGCTGCTGCTGCTGCTGCTGCTGCTGCTGCTGCTGCTGCTGCTGCTGCTGCTGCTGCTGCTGCTGCTGCTGCTGCTGCTGCTGCTGCTGCTGCTGCTGCTGCTGCTGCTGCTGCTGCTGCTGCTGCTGCTGCTGCTGCTGCTGCTGCTGCTGCTGCTGCTGCTGCTGCTGCTGCTGCTGCTGCTGCTGCTGCTGCTGCTGCAGCGTTGGCGGCGACTTGTGTTCAGTCAGTGTTGTGAGCGTTTGTTTGGGCGTGTCTGGTCCCAAAGGACTCACACGACACCAGAGCCTGGGAGAGCTTTTGTTCATCTCCTTCCCGCAGCAGTGTCACGATGTCTTCCTGCTTAATTGTGTCTCATATTTAATCCTATAAGAAGACAATTTTCACTCTATTAAAAATTATACAAAACATGCCATTCTTACACTCTTCCCAGACTGCCTGTCAGGCTGCTTGTAGTTCTTATGTGATTTTTTTGTTTTGTTCCTCTATAAAAGCAAACCAAGTAGTACAGTCCCCTAGAATTTCATTTTGAGAATTAGGACACATTACATGACATTTTACACATTTGTTTTGCATTTCAGATTGATTAAGTGACTAATAAAGGAGAACTTAATCAGTCAGTTATTAAAATCACTTACTTGCCAGATTAATTTTATATCTCTGCAGATCTATCAGTTAAGGGCAAATGGGATAGCCAAAGAGTGCATTGGAGAGAGCTTGTTAGAGTATCTCAGCATATCTCTGTCATGTTCACACACACACACACACACACACAGATAGAGAGAGAGAGTGCTATGCACAGTCCACCCCGTCTCATTAGCCTGAGCTGAACACAGTGACAGCTTTATTTTCCAGACTGTCTTCACAGTCTCTTCACCAGTGTTTGATCAAACTTCAGCTTTTTATAGCTCATCTTGTTAGGAGTCAGGACTCCCAATTCTATGGTTGTCAGTTTGTATATACTGTAGTTAGTTGGTCCAGCCACTCATTCAAATGACAACTGTGTAAAAAAAAAAACTCCAATACCTTTAAGCTGTGAAATATATAAAATAATTAAAATGCTTATATCTGATCATTATTTAAAGGAAATCTGTGATTATCAGCAAATAAACAGCAGGGTGAATTATTTTAGGAAATGCAGCTGAAGATTCAACATGGTAACAAAAAAAAAATAGTGGAAGAAGAACACTGAAAATGTCAGTATGGAACTTGAAAGGGAAAAGTCAGACCTGGGTCAACAGCTCATGTACAGTGTACTCCACTCAGGGTCCAGGATCCTACGCAACCTATTGCTTTCTGCTTAAAAAAGGGACACTACAGAGTCAGCGGGTATAAGATGTAAAAGGAATGTAATAAGGCTGAAGCCCAATGTGAGAAATGAGGACTGGTGCAAAAAGAACAGGTTACACAAATCACACAGCAGGGTTTTCCCCAAGAAACACATTTGTTTGTGCGATCATATATTAAGCAGCACATACTGTAGAGATATATGGGAGAACCAAACATATTTCTGTATAACTGAAAATAATAATCTTCAAATATTCTTTTAAAAAATACATAAATTGAGCAGCTATGTGCACTTTCAGTTTTTTTAAACAAAACATTAAATTCAAAATTAAATTCAATACATAAAGACAAAATATAAATATTAAACACTAATAAGAAACATTTTTTTAAATTTAGACCAAAATATATTAAACTTATATTTTAGTTCACTGTCACAATACACTGATATTGTATAGATACAAAGAAATGTGCAAGATAGAATACTTTTTCTGGTCTGTGTACATCACCTTTTTTTCACATGTTCTAGACAGAGATATTGGAGCCGATTGGATTTGTACCAGCAGTAGCTGCTGACAGAGATGAAACTGTAACTGTCCTGGTTTCAGTCCAACCCCCACCACTACCTGAAGTAATTTACTGCTCATGATCAAATTTGCCAACGAGGCAGATTCTGCTGAAGGCTACGTTTCTGTGATTCTCTCTGAGGCAGTAAGCATCTGTTGATGATCCTGTTGATGATATGACATATCTACACGAGGTTTAGTGTAGAGCTTATGGAAATAAATAAAATAAATAAATAATAAAAAAAAACAATCTCTTGACCAAGTCACAGCTTATTTTGAAGACAGCAGTTATTTTGTAAAACAAAGTAGAAAAAGTGTGGGTTTTTTTCCCAACATTTTCCACCCTATTCTCACATATTATACGTCTTTGGATATATATATAATAAAACAAATTAAAACATATTTTGGGGAAAAGTAAATTGAAACAGTAGCAGTAGCTTTTTAGCTTTCACGTTTAAAATTAATGCTTTTTCTGACAGGAGTCCTGTTTTAATAGTTGTCTTTTTTGAGAACACCAACTCCACAGCATACATCATTAAATGCATATATGGACCTGCAATTCCTTCACTGTCCACTTGTCCTGTAGTGTCTTTTCTAGTGCATAAAGCATATTGTGGTTTCGTAGAATGCATAGAGAACACATGAACACAGTAGTAATATAAATACACTGTGATTTATTGGTAAAACATAGAGATTAAAAAGCCAGGAAAGTTGACAGATTTTAATGACATAGATATTTTCTCCCTAAGGTGAATGTCTGGAGTGAAAGCAGGAGACGAGAGAGAGAAGAATGATGGGGAAAAAAGATCCAATGGCCTTTTGAATTATTAAGCACAGGGGTATTTGGCTGAAGGAAATAGAGTAAAAGAGAGAGAGAGAAAGAGAGAGAGAGTTGTGGGAGTGTTTCTCTGTACTGATGCTCCTCTTCTTCAGACCCACCATAGCGTGGGTAATTCTGCTTACACCAGCAGGTTCCTGTGATGTAGTAAGTCTGATGCACACAGGAATGAGTAAACATCAAGAAGAGAGGAAAGAGATGGGGAGAATAAAATTAGAGCCAAAAGAGAGGAGTAGATCATATAACAGCACACTCTTCTGTGGCCGTTTCAGTTCCTCCGCTTCAAATGCTAGCTCTCTTCCTCTCTTTAACGCTCCCTCTCCGCCTCTCTCTCTCTTCCTCTCTTCCTCCTCGGGATGAACAGCGGCAGCAGCAGGGCTGGGAATCCATCGACCTGCAAAAGCTTCACCCCTCCTCCCTCTCACTCCACTCTCTTTTCCTGCTCACTCCTCCCTCCGTCTTTCACTTTCTAACCCACCCATTCCTTCTCGGCTGTGTATGCCCTCCTCACTTACAGTATGGATTCAGGAGGGGATGGAGGAGAGGGTTGGATGGAGGACCAGTGGGAGAAATGGTAGGATGTATCTCTGTCTTTTTCTTTTTTCCTATTTTTCCTTTTTTTTTTTTTTTTGTAGCACACTGTCACTGTATGACACTGACCTTGTGAGCGTGTGTAAAAGCTAACATGTTTTCTGCTGCTACATGTCATCTATATCCTCTCGCATCCTAAACCTTTTGGCGTATGCCCTTGAAGGAGAGCCGGTTATGGAAGCGGTTGTGTTTTTAGCTGAGAGCTAGTGTGTGCAGCTGGGGTTGCCGGTTGATGTTTGTGTTGAAAAGTAGCAGGAGAAGAGGAGACCCAGTTGGAAAAACACGTCACAGTACAGGTACTACATATGTATCATCACAGTGGTGTGACTGGGGAAAGTGAATTCATTTATGTCTTGACAAATTGGTTGTCGTGGAGCAGGTGACTTTAAGAGGGGATTTCTTTTTTTTCTGTGTGATGCATCAGATGGGACCATCCTGCTCCTTTTTCAGCTGCTGTCCTTGCAGGAGGGCAAAGCTGATGAATGGCAGTCAGCGTGCAGCCGTGTAACCTCTGTGGGTGACTAAAAGTGTGAATTATTGGGGGTGACATGAGGCAAAAATATACTGACCAGGGTAGAGATGCAGTTGCTGTGACAACAAATGTGCTTCACGTGTGTCTAACCATAACAACAGAACCAACAGGAAAGAAGCTTTTGCAGTAGAATTTGCTGGGAAAGGAAATGATGGACATTTGGTCAGAAATATTTTTGCAGCTCCTTGTTCCTTTCCATTTAAATGCATTATCCAGCATTCCATAAAGTCACAGTATCCACCTGTTTTGCACTGTTTATAAATGTAAATGGGGCGAATGATAGAAAAGTACAAGACAAAAATCAGTTTAAACTAAAATTATTTTATTTAGTGAGTTAGAGTTCAGTGGCAGTTGACAATCAAAGCTGTACCCAAATACATCTTACTGCTAGATTATTACTAATGATCTCAGTGGAGCCATTAAGACCAGAGCATGAGGTCATTTTGTCTGTGTCAAAAGGTAATTTAATAACAAACCAATAATGTAACATGGTATTGTTGGATTTAAATGAAATTACTGGCAGGGTGAACATGACAAAACAACTGGTCTGTTCATGGTATTAAATCATATTATATTATTGTTTTATAAACTATCAGGTATCATGCATTGCTGTTACTCACTGCTGTTGTTTCAATATTAACAATGAAAAAGCTTTTGAACCAGGACACAATTTTTATTTTACCATGTCCTCAAAAACACAGACAATTGTAGAGAGGTTAGAATGTAATCTAAACATCCACTAAGTCTATAAGAGAATGTAATCTAAACATCCACTAAGTCATTGGTCTATAAACATTTTAAGTTACTTCAAGGGTTAGTATTTAAAAACCTTCTCCAAGTGAAATGCTGAAAAGAGGAGCAGATCAAAGTATTTGTTTGCCATACAAATCATAATGTAACCTTTAATTGTTTCTTGTCATCTATGAATCCATGGCACAGTACCAGACCCCTGCTCGGTGTTTGGAGACAAACCTGGACAGAGGGCAGCACAGCAGTGCCTTACAGTGTCAGTAAATTAATGAAATGACTAAGGATTACTTTGTGGGATGTTTTACTACGCATGGCCTTTAAGGTATTCTTAACTTTGCAAATATTCCTCCAGTTTCTTGCCAAATTTAGGTTTTGATGCCAGTTAAAATTACAGACAAACAGAACTGTGATTGTATTTTTTTCTGGAACAGTCTGAGGGGACTCACCACTGAATCAATAATAAGATTCTTGTGTCACTTTGCAACATAATCCACCATCTACTAGGAACCATCAGGTTCCTGGTAACTATGGTTCTCCAATTCAAGATAGATTTTTAACAACATTTTTTAAATATTGCCTTTAAGTTATAAATCAGCTGCAAGTTAAAATAAGTTCCTTGTGTGTTTTCCTTTAGATAGCTACAGTAGTTGCTTACTGAACATTCACATATTGATGTAACGCTACTGCTCCTCTGGCGGCCTGTGGCTCGTCTGCTGTGGCACGATTAGAGGAATGATGACACTGGGTTATGGCATAGACGTCTCTGTAGACAGTCTGTCCTCTACATGCACTTTTTGATCAGTGACGTCGTATATGTCAGAATGATGACAATAACAACAACACAGTTTTTAACCCAAGGATACAGTAACAAGATGGTGTTCTGTCTCAAGCTGTAATCAAATACACCAAGGGCAGAGATACTGTATGTTTTGATCATCTGCAAAATGGCTGAGATGAGGTCTTCCTTTTTTACTGCTACATGTTCAGATTGGTTATATATTATTTTTGTGGTTTACAGGGTCTGTTTTTATTGCATTCCCAGCCTAATCTTTTGTGTAGCAATGAGAAATGCTTTAATTTCCTTTGGCCAGAATTTTGCATGGTATTTTTACTGTTACAAACTTGATGAGTGCTGACCCTGGGGTCGACTTTGTTGTCTCATGGTCTATGTTGATGCTGCCACAGGTTTTGCTGTAAAAGCTCTTGTAACTCGCACCAGAGTCAAATAAAAAGTGCTAAAGTGATAAGAATGTGTTGTATTGACGGACTGAAGCATCATTGACTCTCACTCTGACTGCAGAACTCATATTTCCATGCAGTGAGTTTTAAACTTTAGAACCTTCTTGACACTGTTGAGTGAATTGAGTGAGGTCAACATTCAGTTAGCAGAGTTTGATATTTGCTGTTAATGGATTCATGTACAACTTAATTCAGGAAAAAATAAACTTTTAAAGACATATTTTGCAACTGGTTCATACGTTCTTAATAATGTGTATCTCCCATCCAAAGCTTTACTGAGGGCCTTCAAGTGTAGTTTCTTTCAGCAGCAGCAGCAGCAGCAGCAGGGTCATACTGTCCTGTGGTTTATCTTCCATCATTTAACATCCTCCCCCACCCTTTTTTTCTCCACCACTCCACCTCTGTCTTTAGGGACTGACCTACAGTCAAAATGTCACTTCCTTTTACAACCTTTACGTTACTTCCAGTTTTTTCCTCATAAAGCCCCAATATTGTTCACAGTAGCAGTCCCTGCTGAAGGCTGGTGGACTCTTTGACATCTTGTTTGCAGCCTATTCTCTGTCCATGCATTTTTTTTCCTTCCTCTTTGTCCTTCATGTAAGTGAGGCGAATATTTTGTGGAGTATATTGATTTTAGTACCTTTCAAACATTCTGTCAGCATGGTAGTAAATTACATTTGTAGTAAACAGATCAGCTTGCTATTTTTGCCAAACAAAAATAGTCCTGAATGGGACCTGGTGGAATATTTCTATTGTTTTGTAAGTTTGCAAGGAAGAAAAAAATCAGTACTTAGATTTATATAGGACAATGGACTGTTGGTATAACTTTAAATTGCCAAATTTGGTTGTTATTATGTTGGTATAACTTTAAATTGCCAAATTTTAAATGGTTATTATATACACGCCACATTATTGGAATATGTGTTTCAAGAACACACACAAATAGATCAGCTTTTTTTAATGTTACTCCCCACATTTTTGCAGCTTCTGTATGTGGCCTGGTTATATGGAGAGAATGTAACATACCATTTACTGCCTTCTTAAGCAGCACACACGGTAGGTGCTCCATCCTGGGTTACTTAACCCCCATTCACTTTGTGTGATGTGTGATAGCTAAAGACAGTCACACAGCTGTGTAGTTTTCAAGGAGGAAGCAGCTGCAGTGTCTGCATAGCCAGAAATAACATTAACCTTCTGCAGCAGCCAGGGAATTATGACTTTCTAGGTTCACCAAATCACTGAGACTGTTGTGTGGCTGTTGGCTGTTGTCATCCTCCACTACCTTTCTATAATAACATTTTCCTGCTCTGCCTCTGGCTGCTCTGTCCTGCAGGCCTGGTAAAGAGATTAAAAAATGGACATGATTGCTGAGTGAGAGAACAACAGTGATAAATGATATAATGAATCCTGCAACGGTGAGAATGACAAGACAAGGGCTTCTCTGCTTGTAACTCAACAGATGTTCTTTTCCCTCAAGACCTGACACTGTTTCTTGTAAAATACAAATACAATTTTTTGTATAGACTCATGTTTGTTTAGATTAAACGTTGATAAATTATACTCTTTGTGGATTGTGGATTCATTGGTTGATAAATTATACTCTTTGTGGATTGGGTCATTAGGTTAAGTATTGTCCTGTATATTTTTTTTTAAATAAAAGGCATTATGCCTTGAAAGTTTAGCATCTCCACCTGTTAACTTGAATATTGTACCACAGTTTGTACCGCAAACCATTTTCTGTGGTCTTTATTTATTACTAGGAAAATACGGATACACTAAAATATTGCTAAATTTCATTTCACATTATTGTATCAATATTCTACAGCACTGTATTTCTTCTTCTTTATTGGTTTATTCCATTTGCTTTTATTTCTTCTCAAGCGATTACAAATTTAGATTCCTCTGTTCCAATTTTAGTGACTTGATGCTAAGCATGTAACAGCATTGTGTGTTTACTATGCTGACAGTTTTCCTACAATGTAATTGTTGTGGGATGTCGCAATATATCATATCTAACATTACCACTAACATCTAACATGCACTTCTTACTCTATGACCTACTATGACTGGATTTTTAATAGTAATAATAATTATTTATTATTATTTATCTACAGTATTTTGGTATTTTGTATGTTTACTGCAGCTTTATTGTTGTTTGACTGGCCCAAATTGTAAGTCACTTTGGATAAAAGTGTCTGCTAAATGTATTGTAATGTAATCGTTGTCCTTGTATCGTGATACGTACCGTATCGCCAGATTCTTGCCAATACACACCACCCTTAACTACATAGTGCTTTCCAACATTTTACGGTTTGCACAGGTGTAAATATTTTATTTATGTGCAAGTTTGCTAAATGATTTACATTTATTTTTCCCTCTTCTTGTCTTTCAACTAGGCTGACTCATGACATTAGCCTGGACGAGTTTGAAGATGACGACCTGTCAGAGATCACAGAGATCACAGACGAGTGTGGGATGAGTCTAAACTGCAACGGCCCAGATCTGAAAGTAAGACTGATTTAGTGAGTCTTGGTTTGTTGTGAGTAAAAACCTGGTGTTTTTCTGTGCACACATGTTGTACAGTAAAGTAGTTTCTGGACAGGTATGAAGTTGGTTAGTCTCAATGTTTCTACATGTGTTCTGATAGGACTGCAGAGCTCACAGTCCCAAAAAGAGTAGAATTATTTATGTCATGATGGAAAAATCTTAATGTATGTTTAAAACTAACAGTTTGACATCAGAAATAGAGCTTCATCTCTAAAAACATTTTAAATGTCACATTAAGAGAAAAAAATGCACATGTTGCTTTTCCAAATCATTAAAAAAAAAGCTGCTCAACAGACTCAAACAAAGGATTAAATACTATCCAAGATATGAGAGCCAACTTAGATTTAATACACTTTTCATTTCCCCATCTTGTTTTGGCCTTTTTCAACTTAGATTTAATACACTTTTCATTTGCCCATCTTGTTTTGGCCTTTTTTCCCTATGTTTTGTGTCATGTGTTGCATCATCTTGGAACAAGGTACAATACCCATACAAGGAACAAATCCCAGAATTCTCATAATGCCTCAGGGACTGTTGTCACAGTGATTATTAATATTTAATCAATACCAGACAGAGGAGCTTGCTGTAGAGAAAGAAATCAAAAACATTTGTGTCTGGAGGCATGTGCAGTGCATCAGTAAAGATACCAGCAAATAAAGAAAGAAAAAGGTACAA
>NC_024311.1:5924419-5946455 GCF_000523025.1 Cynoglossus semilaevis | reverse complement strand
CATGGACTGTGATCAATTCATGTGGGAGCTTTAAATGTGTACATGTACAGCCACAGACTGGTGACCTCATCAGTGATCTCATTATCCCGGGGGACATTAAATGTGTCTGGTCTCATCAATAATAGAGAGTCGTATCGATGGAGCATCACACACCCCAGACCCGTAGAGTGTCTGCCACGATGGGACAAAGAGAAAGAAGGGTGTGTTGACGCATGTATAGAGACACACATGGATATGATAAAGACAAAGGTACTAGTTGCCAAAATACATTGCGTTGAGTTCTTATGATACGCACAGGATGATAATCTTGGCTGATTATTCTCAGATGGCTTTAATCTATGTATCATAGGACCTAAAACAGTGATATGGTAACCATTTGATTTACTGCATGTACAGAGATGTATTGATTTTGAATGTCATAAGTATTTGATTTATCTGTGGCATTAATTATAATGTGCACATTTTATTAGTGACTCTCTGGCACGTGCAGTTTCTTAAATAGAAAGAAGAAAGTGAAAGAAAAAAGTGAATTATTTGTCATTGTGACACAGCACACGACTGCACACCTCGGGGAGCAGTGTGTGGGGATGGTGCCATGCTCAGGATTTGACACTAATACTTTAGTTTAGCTGATGATTTCACCCTTTTTGTTCAGCATCACGACCAGGGCTCCTTCAGAGTCATGCAAACTTTAATCTGTTTGGTTTCATCAACATCAATGTGAAAATCTGTAAGGTCACATCATAAAAGAGTCTTGGAGTTTCCCTGAACTGTCCTAGGAGAAGTGATGATTCTCCTGTGAGAAACTTCCACAACGAACTGAATTATTCTCCAGCTGAACATAGATGTCTCCTGTCACTACACTCTTAGATTTATGACTTATGATGGTGAGTTGATTCTCTGAGTTAAATCTAGATAATCCTGTGAGCTGTGAGCACCATGGCCTGATTCTCATTACTGCCACCTACTGGTTAAGTTTCCCACTAGAGAGAATAATGACCAAAATCTGTACCTTCACAGAAACCATATTCCCTATACAATACTTTCTTTGTTTCATCATAAATAACTCAGCAAGTATATTTTTTATTAATAGATATATATATATATATATATATATTTGATCCATGACATTGACAAGTGACACAGCTGTTAAAGTGTATAGAGTATAGAGAAATATGCACTGCATGTGTGGGGCTGTGTTTGTGTGAAACACACTGGCCTATTTCCATGGCAACAGTATTTCTCTCGCCTACTCATGCACATGTAAGACCTGAAAATACATGCAGCGTTGACACACGCAACCACAAACACACGCACTTCCCCCCCAGAAACTGCTCGTGGAAATTCATCAGCATAAGGTTACCAATGAGACCTGCTCAGATATTATATACTTTTTACTACTCATCCATTTATCCTGTTTTTTTTTTATCTAAGACTACTACAGAAGAGTCAGCAACATAAAATTAGAGATGCTTTAATCTATAGTCGATTCTATTAATCACTCTATCGAATAGTAATCATCCAAATAATTCTGGATTTGCACAATGTAAAAAGTTAATTCACGTATTAAGGTATGAATTTCCCCTCCCTCTTGTGTTGCTATATTTGGTTTTTGTGATTCCCCTTATGGAGCTGCTCCTATTGGTCTAGAGAAACGCATCATTCCATCATGAAGACAACAGCATTTGTTCAGCGTCCTCCTCCTCACTGAGCACCCTGTCTCCTAGCAACAGGGTTCAGATCTGTCTTAAAGGGCCCGTGACAAGAACAGTACAAACATTCTGCTAAAGCAAATATTGATCCGGAAGGAGGGAGTATTTACAATAATGGACAATAAATTACCAGAAGTGTGCTTTGATGTTGTTTAGGATGGTAAGCAACAACACATATATAAACATGTAGTAGTGATGGCCTATTCACTGTAAGCCTGGAGCCATACTGGAAAAAGAGTTAGGCTTTTGTATCCTTACTTTCCATGACCATACTGTATTAGTTTGTGTTCCACCTTAACTTGAATAATGATTTGAAATAAAGGCAAAGTCTTTCTGCACTAACTTATATCTGATTGTCATAGAAAAACAAAAATGAATAAAGTTATACATTTGATTTGATCCTACAGTAAATGTATATTATTATAAATTTATATTGCATGCTCTAGCTTTTCTGGTCAAATTGACGAGGCTAAAATAACATGAAAATGAATGAAATACTGAATGTTATCTTCTGGTGGGGTGGGGTTCACACCTCTTTTATTGGGTTATATAAACAGAATCATGTCGGCTGGAAAAAAAACAATCTCTGCCAGATCAATGTTGGCATTGTTTCTAATTGGCTGGTTCAACCACCTCATCCCATGATCATCACCTACATTTAGCATCTCCATGCACAGTTCTCTCTCTCTCTCTTTCTCTCCCCTACTGCCTTGCCTTACAGAGTGCATTATCCAATCCTTGCAGGGCCACGTAAGACGAGGAACCAATAGTATGTCGGGGAGGGCAGAGCTAGGAGCCGTTGGCCAGCTACAGGCAGAGATTCTGCATTTGGATCTCATAGATGGCGCCGACGGTTATCATAGTGACCAGGAGTCACTGAAGGCATCTGCTACTGCACCTCCACCAGTCACCAAGGACCCTATAGCACCTGTTACCATGGATACCTATCGGCCCAAGAGGCCCACGACCCTTAACCTCTTCCCAATTGTTCCACGGACACAGGTAAAGCTCTGTGAATCTGTTATAGGATTAAGAATATTGAATATTTTTTGAATATTTTAAAAACATATTATTTCATAAAGCACAGCTGTAGTGTGACATCACTGTCAGATTCTACAGAGTTTACCATCTGACAGGGTTTGTTATCCAGACTACAACAATAGCCTCCATTGTCACGACACACCAGTGCCTGTCTCTGTTTGGGTTTGGACGCTGCTGGAGCTTGTGACTGAGTGAATGAATAATGAATGCATCGCCTTCATTTATAGTTCTTTTCTCATCCTGACAAAAAGAGACTTAATTTTTTCTTACAAATCCTTAACACCTATTTAACCCCCACCAGTTGAACTTTTAAGATTCTCTCCTACTTAGTTTTACGCAGACATAAAACTGAAGAGATATTGATCAAACAATGTATCAGATACATTCTGTATCAGCACTCGTTTGTTGCTACTGTACCTTCTTTGAAAATACAAGCTTATTTCATCGGATGGCTAACCTAATACCATTAGATAAGTGGGGACAAATTGTTTTGCAGATCCTGATAATGACAAGGTTTAACTTTGAACCTGTTCAAAGACCAGATCACAAACAGCTTAATGCCCCTAATAGGCTGGTGTTTGATATAAATCTTCAGCAAACAGGAGAGACACCTGAGGTTTATACACCTGATGAGCGATTAGAGCTAATGTGTGCATAAAATCTTTTCAGTATTCTTTCTACCCTATGATGTCAATATACCATTTTCTAGCTTTAGAATAATGTACAGGTCAGGATGTTAAGGGCTTGTCATATAAGTGACTCGATCAGTGACTTCCTGTAACAGCTGCTGATGTTTCCCTCATGTTGATGCATTCTCTCATTGATTTTTTTTTTTTTTTTCTGTGATTCAATTTATGACTCATGCTGTGGGTGGCTGAAGCTTTTGACCTGTTGATGCTATTGTGGGAAGTGCATCATTGTCACGGGAGTTTCCGGAAGACCTATAGCTTAATCACATGCCAACAATGGTATTAAAGTACCTGTTAAATCCAGGAATATCTATTTCCTTTTTTTTTTCTCTTGCATTTGAAAGGAAGTTCTCTGTAAGCTGTGTTTTAGAGCCAGTTCCTTTGGGCAGTTTCAATTGGTTTAAATGAAAAAGATCAAGACATGTTCATGATCATTGAAAGTATTATGTGTATAATGTATTGGAACTTTTTTTTTTAAATATTGTTTTAGTGAGACTCTGTCCTTGTACAGATAAAGAAGTAGTTTTATGGTTCAAGATTTAGTTAAAATATGAGCAGATTGCACTAGTTGTTAGGACAAGTAGATGTGTATGTTATTTATTTAGGTTAGGGTGAGGGGATGGGGGTCCACTATGTCTATGTGAAGTGCCTATAAGACACAAAACACCCAGTGTGTGTGTTCGTGTTCTCAGCAGCTTGTGTAGAATGTCCGGTTCCCTTTAAATGCACATCACAGAGCACAGACAAAAGAATCCCTGCTATTTCAAAAGGATGAAGGCAGAGAGAGAGGGAGAGGGAGCGGGGTTAGAGCGGGAGAGAGAGGAGAGAGAAGGGGACAAATGTGTGTGTATAGAGTTACATGATCAAGAACTGAGTGACCAGCCTTAACTGTAATCTCTCTTTTCTTTTTTGCTTTCCATTCTTTTTCTTGCCTGTCAACAGGACACATTAAACAACAACTCATTTGGAAAGAAATACAGTTGGCAGGAAAAAGTGTCGGGCTCGTCGTCTCCTTTAAAAACCGGTGAGTACAAGTTTTGTCAGCAAAGGCTTTTTATGTTTTTGGTCTGTTTTGGCCAAAACCCAAACATACAGATTGTGTCTGTTATTTCTAGTCATCCCTGTGGGCTCTGTGTCACTAAGTTTAAAAAGCAAGAATAGATAATTTTGTCTGTGTGTGTGTGTGTTCTGGCTTAGAGCTTATTTATCTTAGAGCTGTAGCAACCCATTTAAACAGCTTTATTCACAGCAGCATGTGATCAATGACTCACTGAACCTTTACCCAACTAGCAATGATTCCAGTAGCAATAATAAAGTTTTTTTTTACTAAATACAAATTTTTATCACTGAAAAAAGAAAAGTCAAACATCTATAGTCATTCTGCAGTGTTGAACTGATCTAATCACCACCTCTGCATATATATATATATATATATATATATAGTACTCACAGACCACTGAGACAGCAGGAAGTACATACACAGACTCCAGAAGGAAACAGTGGATGTGGATTTCACCCTCCTCCTCCACGAGGCCCTAACGCTCTTGTTGCATCTGTGCTCCCTGCAGGTGAACTCAGCCCTCCACATGAGCACAGCTGTTTGAGTGATGAAGACAGGGTGCAAGGTGGGGGCGCACAGACCAAAGACTGTGGGACATCAACAGACGCCCCGTGCCGGCACAGCTCTGTGCATTCACAGAGCTCGACCTCAGCGGCAGTGACACGTTCCAAGCTGCAGGAGAAACCCCCAGACCCTCCTCCACCGCCCCGGAACTACACACCAGCACCTTTATATCCAGTGGGAAAAGTAAAAGCAGGGCATCCCCGGGAGAGGACAAGGCATCACACTGATGTTCACCCTGAGCCCACAGAGGAGATTTATTTGACTCCCTTGCAGCGTTCTGCTGAGGCTCTAGAACCTTCGAACTCGCAGAACCGACCCTTCCTCTCACAACAGACTGAGCAGGGCCGCATGTCCATCAGCTCAGACACTGAGGGCCCACCTCCCTACCAGCCACACCCAGACCGGACCAATCCCTCTATCTATGAGGAGGAAGAGGTCTATGACCCCCCACCTTCGTACGCTTCCTGTGTAGAATCACTCATCACGCCACCGGCCGCCGTGCTCTCGGGTCGTTCCTCTCTTGCTTTGGACCTCAGCTTGAAGGGTTCAGCTACAGGAGCCGGAGTTATGCTAAGAGCGGGCTCCTCAGTGGAATATGTGGACGCTACAGACGACAGCTACTGTGGAGAGGACGAGGACGTGGACAGAATAATGATGGATGGCAGACTGAGAAAGGGTGTAGGAAAGGATGATAGCAGTGCAGGTAGAAGAACTGCCCCACTTAGGACTTCCATGTGCTCTGAGGCCAGCGGCCTCTCTTATGACTCAGTCAAATACACGCTGGTGGTGGACGAGCACTCTCAGCTCGAGCTGGTCAGTCTGCGTCAGTGTTACCAAGGCTACAGTGACGACAGTGACACGGCCACCATCTATGACAACTGTGTCTCCTCTCCCTATGAGTCTGCAATCGGGGAAGAGTTTGAGGATGATGAGGAGGAGGATGGAACTGGAATAGGAGGAGTGAGGAGAGAGGCAACCGCCTGTCTGTCTGAGGACTCTACTCCAGAATCAGACCTGAACTTTTCTAAGAAATTCCTTAATGTTTTCCTGAACGGGCGTTCCAGTTCCTCCAGTAAGTAAAATTTTATGTTGACTTTGCCTCCAGCAATGATGTTTTTGTTGTACACTACGTGATGCAATATGAACTGTGTTTCAAGTGCAAATATATTCACATTCCACTTTTCATTTACACATATTCAATGAGAACAAATTTAAAGAGGATGTGATCTGATGATGTGAACAACAAAATGCAGATGTATATTTAATAGTAATAGTAGTAGTTGTATATTTGTTTAGTGTGTTTGTGGACATGTGTGTGTGGTTGTAAAATCGAATCCAATCACATAAAAATAACCTAAAACACTCTGAGCCATTTTAAATTCATGGAAATCCTTCTTAACAACACTAAAGGACTGGGTTGTCTAACTCTTATTCCCGTAGGCGAGCAAATGCAGTTCCAAAGGTTCATTCCAGACAGAGAGCTTTGAAATATCTCCAAAATAATTCAGCAAGAACCTTCAAAATCACAAATCTTTGGAGTTAAGTGTATATCGCAAAAAGATTTCTAAAAGTATAACCAGGGTAATTAATTCAGGAAGCAGTCACACATGTATCTCAGCGTAACGTAAGAAGACTCTCGTCAGTGTGTATCTTCAATACAGTTTAGTTTTAGTTGAGCTTTTTCCAACGTTCTCTTGAGTTTATAATACATCCCTCTGTCTGTGTCTATGATGAAGGTGCAGAGTCCTTTGGCGTCTTCTCATGTCTTATAAACGGAGAGGAGAGAGACCAGAGCCACAAGGCCGTCTACAGGTGTGAAGGAGCCTCTACATCTACCTCACCAGTTTTTACCATCCCATAGGCACTGTTTGTAATTCAAGTAAAATTAGTTGTCACTTTATTTTGAATTTCTGTGATGAAAAATACCTTTGATTTGATCCATTCTGTTTCATGTGAATTATATTATATTATATTATAAATTCAACTGATATGATTACTTACCATCCTGTCATCACGATTTTTGTTAAAAGTGGACTGCACTATGGAGTAATGCGCCAGGAGGGAAATAATCAACTGATAATATTGCTTCAAAGACTTTTTTCAATTGTAGCTTTTTTTTTATACTTCCTCATCAAGACACGGACCCTGCAGATAACCGGCCTCACAGCCTTTTCAGCTTCATGCTGATATGCTGGAGGGTTTGGAGTCATGTGGACAGCAGTGTTTCCACAGTATGTCTGTAGAGATCATGTGATGACATGGGACATCATTAATGCATTGCTGAAAGCCAAGTCGTGATAAATGCCTCCTTTAATAAAACGTGACTTTTGTTTTCTTGAAGGAACTCTTTGTTCTTGACATGTGAAAAGCATTTTTGACCATTTTAGGTCATATGATGTGACCAAGGTGCATGACATCTGCTGCATCACCACATCCCTGTTGATAGGTTTGTTCCCCGACACGAAGATGAGTTGGAACTGGAAGTAGACGATCCGTTGCTGGTGGAGGTTCAGGCGGAGGATTACTGGTATGAGGGCTACAACATGAGAACCGGTGCTCATGGGATCTTCCCTGCGTTCTATGCTATAGAAGTGGCAAAAGATCCGGAGAAATGCAAAGGTACTTGGTGCTTTGAATACAAACAATGTTTTATGTTTTGCAATTGATTTTTGGTCAGGTTACATCCAAGTTTAAAATTTTGAAATAAGCCTCAGAATGATTAGTATAATTTGTCACCCTTTATTCTTGTTTGCAGTCACAAGCAGTGAATGGATGGACAGCTACAACTTGAAGTTTCTGGGATCAGTCCAAGTGCCATTCCATAAAGGAAATGATGTTCTGTGTGCTGCAATGCAGAAGGTAAAGAGATCTAATTGTTTTTAATGAATGAGGTCTTTGAAGAAGTGGAGAAATTCATTTTAGTAGTTAGGGATGGCATTTGAAAAGGACAATGAGGTTTATTTAATGCTAACTACTTTACAGAGAGGTGGTTAAATGTTGTGCATTTTAAAACGTTCTCATAAGTAGAGCTAATATTAAATCAGTAAAATGAAAAAAGAAACAGTTCCTTTGTTCCCTAAAATGTCTTAGAAATTACATTAACTGATTTGAAACAGTGGTCTTACAAAGGTTTGTCTCTTTCACCACTGGACTGACAATCACCAACCTGTATTTAACAGATTGCAACCAACAGAAAGATGACAGTCAAGTACAACCCACCCTCGTCCTGCATCCTGGAGATCAGCGTGAAGGGAATCAAACTGGCCGTCCAGGAGGATTATTATACTTGTGACGGAGTAAGCCACAGCAGTAGTATGACTGTGATATATGGGCGGACCTCCACTTACGTCAGGGTTTGGTTTCTAGCAGTGACGTAACTAAAATGAGGAACCGTTTGTCAGAGCTTATATACAATTATGTATTGCATATTGCAAAATGTATGTATGGGTGTGTATGCATATATACAAACATACATACATATTTGTATGTATGTGTGTTTGTATATATAAATATATACAAACATTTTTTATATTTTACATTTTATGAATAATGCAAGATGGCAGCGCGCAGTAGTGCAGCACCTTCTCATGCTCCTGGAATCAAGTGCTCTTAAGTGAACCTATATATACCTTTTGAAATTTTGTTATGCACTCCACATATTGAAAAAATTTTGTTTTTTCTTGTCTACTTTTAGAGTAATGAGTGCAGTCATTTCTTCCAGTTGAAGAACGTCTCTTTCTGTGGCTATCACCCCAAAAACAGCAAGTAAGTCGATGTTGCAGAAACCCCTTTTCATAATCAAAAGAATTATCTTTAACATTGTATAAGGTAAAAACAAAAACAAAAAAACAAGACTAGCTTTGTTTCAGATTGTTTAAAAGAAAAAAATGAAATAGTTTAGCAAATTAAACAATTACAAGTACATCTTTAATACCAAATCTCCTAAAAACTAAACATTTTATTTTAGAATTTGCTTGAGATTGAATAGTTAGGCCACAGGGTGTCACTGTAATATACTAGTAGAATTGAGCTTCTTCTTCTCTGCAGATATTTTGGTTTCATCACTAAACACCCAGCGGACCAGAGATTTGCCTGCCACGTGTTTGTGTCTGAAAACTCCACGAAACCCCTTGCAGAGTCAGTTGGGTGAGTTGACATCTTTCAATTTTATGATTTTATATGAGTGAATGATAAGCAATGAGGTAATGAAACTTTTAGAATAGTAGTAAATGTATGTATTTATGAAATATTTAAACATCAAAAATGTAAATGCAGTACTTACTGGATGGTATTGGTATTATATTCTGTTGTGAAAATACAGCACAGACAAAACCTCTGCACTTCTGCTGCTGCTGATGATGACTACCTAGAAACACGTAAAGAAAGACTCACATTCCTCACAGAGCCATTGTTGAAATGACGGAGGAAGTGTAGGGTGCAGTGTTTAACGTCTTAACGTCTGTGTTTTACAGGAAAGCCTTCCAGTTGTACTACAAAGAGTTTGTGGAGTTTTCATGCCCTACAGAGGACATCTATTTGGAATAGCACTGCCCTGACTCTCACCACAGCTACTTTACACTGTACATAGCATATTTTGCATGGAGGGCGAATACAGTATCACCTAAACTCAGAAACCTAAAAAAAACACTAACAACTGACAGAGTAGAATATATCAAATATTTGGACTCAGATGAGCCTCCTGTACTCAGAGTGAAAAACATGCACCAAACTAGTGATGTCTGTTTAGAAAGACACACAGAGAACAGTTGGTTGTGAAGTGTTGATCAAAGGCTGTTTCCAGATAACCGCAAAACGTTCAGCACACAAACATTCAGTTCATCCATGTTTGCACAAGTGAATAGAGTTCGTCCGTGTTGTTGACAAAAGTAACATGGAACACTGGGAATAAGAACAAGCTGCTGCACATTTATGCAGGTGTTTAAACACAGTCGTTGATACAAAGAAAACTAATATGTGGCAAAAAGATTCAGGATCTGGTTGTACATTCTGACATCCACTATCTGTATTACATTGTTCAATAATGACTCCTTAAAAGAAGGTGACGTTCTAGGCCTGTTTTATTGTCTCGTAACCAGGGCCTCACTTTTTTGTATGGCCACAACAGCTTGATTTAGATCTAGATCTAGATCTCGATCTAGATTAGAAAAGAATAATCGCTCGGCCGCCCACTGGTACATACAGTGGGACAGAAAGTATTTAGTTAGCCACCAATTGTGCAAGTTGTCGCATTTAAAAAGATGAGTGAGGCCTGCAGTTTTCATCATAGGTACACTTTAAGGATGAGAGACAGAATGGGGGAAAGAATCCAGGAAATCACACTGAAGGATTTTTAATAAATTAATTGGTAAAATCCTCTGTAAAAAGTATTTGGTCAATAACAAAAGTTCATCTCAATACTTTGTTATATACCCTTTGTTGGCAATGACAGAGGTCAAATGTTTTACACACTGTTGCTGGTATTTTGGCCCATTCTTCCATGCAGACCTCCTCTAGAGCAGTGATGTTTTGGGGCTGTCGCTGGGCAACACAGACTTTCAACTCCCTCCAAAGATTTTCTATAGTGTTGAGATCTGGAGACTGGCTAGGCCACTCCAGGACCTTGAAATGCTTCTTACGAAGCCACGTCGGGCAGTGTGTTCGGCATTGTCATGCTGAAAGACCCAGCCATGTTTTATCTTCAATTTCCTTGCTGATGGAAGGAGGTTGGCACTCAAAAACTCACGATACTTGGCCCCATTTATTCTTTCCTTTACACGGATCTGTCGTCCTGGTCCCTTTGCAGAACAACAGCCCAAAAGCATGATGTTCCCACCCCCATGCTTCACAGTACAATGTTGGTTTCATCTGACACTCTCCTATTCCTCTTCGGGACCATCCAAATGCTCTAGCAAACTTCAGACTGGCCTGGACATCTACTGGCTTAAGCAGGAGGACACGTCTAGCACTGCAGGATTTGAGTCCCTGGGGGCGTAGTGTGTTACTGATGGTAGCGTTTGTTACTTTGGTCCCAGCTCTCTGCAGTTCATTCACTAGGTCCCCCCGTGTGGTTCTATAGATTTTTGCTCACCGTTCTTGTGATCATTTTGACCCCATGGGGGGAGATCTGCGTGGAGCCCCAGATCGAAGCAGTTTATCAGTGGTCTTGTATGTCTTCCATTTTCTAAAAAATTCTCCCATACTTTTGCTTACTTGATTACTTCACACCGAGTTCCCCCTTGTTGCAGATTCAGTCTTCCCAGCCTGGTGCAGGTCTACAATTTGCTCTTTAGTCTTGGTCACGGTGGAGTTTGGAGTGTGACTGTTCAAGGTTGTGGACAAGTGTCTTTTATACTTTCATACTTATTCATTCATTAAAAATCCTACAGTGTGAATTCCTGGATTCTTTCCCCCGATTCTGTCTCGCATAGTTAAAGTGTACCTATGATGAAAATTACAGGCCTATCTCATCTTTTTAAGTGGGAGAACTTGCCCAGTTGGTGGCTGACTAAATACTTTTTTGCCCCACTGTATTTTCTATTTCAACTCGGTGCCTGACAGGCTTCACTTGTTCCTCTCTGCTCCAAATCAGTGGAAAATACACACACATGGCTGAGTCCTGATACTTATGAAATACTTGTGAAGTTAGCTTCATGTTACTGTAGTTATGATGAGAAATCTGATCCTGTCATCAGTAAATACAGGTCCAAGCAACGTAACGGCGTTTATTTGGTAGATTTCACATTTATTTGGTCAATATCACTTCTGAGTGACCACCATTGTGTAGAATGTTTTGAATAATAAAAGGCAGGAAGATGAGTGAGGTTGGAAGAACTCAATGAACTGTACTACAATAAAAAAAAAAGTATTGATCCAATAAAGTATTGTTTTGTCAATGCAGAGGAGGACAAAATCAAGCAAAAATAAATATATCTGAGTTTTTAAAAAGGTACAGATTGAATGTACCAATGATAACCAGAAAAATGACATGGTGCATGTTGAATATATATTTGTGAGTGTGGCTCGTTAGCCTGAATTTGCCACTCCTGCCTTGTAACTGTAACTGTGACAGGATGAGGTTAAATATTACAAGCCATAAACTACCCTTTTGGTGATCAGCACAGACTCACCTCCCAACTATAAAACTGTTGATAAAGTTATATTCAAACAGAGGTTACAGCTAATCAAACCATTACTTTGTCATGGAAAGCTGAACAGAATAAACATGATTGGTGCATTACTGCCTACCTTAGTTACCACGGTCACTAGGGGGTGACGTGCCCAGGGTAAATATACAGTATCTTACCCAAAGCCAACTGGGATCGGCTGCGGCCAATTGTAAACCTCCCATCTCCGGGTATTTCCATACAGAGCTCTGTTGTTTGATGTGGGTGAAAAAGTATGACTTAATGCCATTATCACTGGTGAATGATTATCCTGGTCTTTTCTTTTTAAAATCAATGGGATTATAGTTAACTCTTCCATTAAAGAGAACAGATTTCATAGTTAAAAAACCAAGGTATTTTTCTTTTTTATTGTTCAAATTGATGAAAAACATTTGGGTCTTCTTTGGAATATTTTTGTGTTACTTTGCATTTGTAATCATATTCTGAGAATATTTCGAGACCAAAAAAATGTTTATTTTACAGACCCAATTGTACAATGTTTTGTTTAAAAAATTCAGTTCATATTTATTCACCGAGACTGTGCCCGCAGACCTCCAACAGCAGAGATGCTGTTAAATTGTTCAAATTGACCGCAGTTCTCCTTTAAAGTCATGAAGTGTTTTCAGGTGAATAAATCTTTCAATTCCTGTCCATTTGTAAATGAAGCATTTTTTACCTAAGTATTATTAAAATGACCAGACTCATGGCCATTAAGACTGCATTAATGTACATTTCACATCTTTACTGATTAGAAGAGATAATTCTACCATCTCTGTATGTCCTTTTCAGATGATATAATAACAGCAGTAGTTTACTGTAACCCCTCAGCACACACCCATCAACATGAAGACATGTGGTCACTTTAATAAAATTCACATCTCCTGAGGTCAAACAGTGGGAGAAATTGTATTTTAATAGGTGTTGGAGAAAAGGGGGTGTAAAGATATGCCATATATAAATATATATATATATATATAAATAATTTAATATCTGTAATTAAAATAATAAATTGTTTTGTTTTAACAACTAGTCTGTGAAATATCTCCTTTTTTTCATTTTTTGTGTGAATTACCCTTTATTTAAAAAAACAAAACTAAGATTACCAAACAGTGTTCTGTCTTTATTTGCTGTCATAGAGTGACTGTGCACACACACATACACACACAAACATGTAAAAAAAAACAGGTCACACACTGACCTGTTTTGTTTTGGGTTGTACATAAAAAAAATCTAATTTTAGGAACAGATACAAATATTTCATGATTAAATGATGAACTGAACAGTAGAAATGTTCATTTTCAAGATAAATAAGATCAATATTGGTTCATGGAATTTCCCTGTGTGAAGCTAAAAGATATGAAAAAAAGATCAAAAGTGTATCCTGTTAGTTTTGTTTGTTTGTTTTACTTTTAACTACACCCCTGTCTGAGTTGAAGAAATGTATGCTGTGACATGTTTTTCTGCATTTTTTGTCCACGTTCTGTGTGAGAAGTTTGACTAAGGTTGGGTGAACAACTTCAATGATGTAAAATAAAAGAAAGGACTATAAAGAAAATGACAATAATAAAGAGGGACAGGTGTGGTTATAGAGCAAAAGTCAAAGCATGTTTCTGGTATTTAGTGTCGCCAAGATTTGCAACAATTGCCAACAGCAGAAATGACCATCCATCTGTCAATCATGACAACTCATCGGACAATTCCGAGACAGTTCTACGTGTCTAGCTGCCAATGTCATTAGTGAGGGCTCTCCAAGAGTTCAGCAGACACTCAACGAATGGTCACACAGGTCTGAGAGGTTCACCTTCTGAGGTCAACCTGCCTGATGTTGCTGATCTTGTCTAGACTGGTCGCTTGGTTAGCAACGCTAATGTGCTTTGAAGAGGATGCTCATCGTGTCACTGTGGACACCAAACCTGTGTATTAGGGGAAATGATTGAATCAAAAATTGGGGGAAAAGAACACAATGCAAACTCACAGACAACAGCGTGCAGTACCATGTTTTTAACACTTATTTTACACATCATAAAACACACTCTCAAAGATAGAGAGGAGCCAGTTAAAGAAATGAAAGATTTGAATCTGTCAGTCAGCCCCTCCTGCAGCTGTACTCAGTCTCACTCAGGGAGTGGTTCTCCTAAAATCGAATAGAACTGAAAGAACACCTATTTTAGAACCTCTCTTTGGTTGAACTGGCCGGAAATTATGATAAAAGACTAATTTCCTTTTTTTTAACTAGTTGGGTTTATTTATTTAACCACACAGTGACTCCTCATTATAATCCTAAACACAAGATGAAGGTTAGGCAGCGGATTATTCACATTGACATTATAATTCTACAGGATGAGTTCAGAGCACTTTACTCTGCAAAGCCTGATACAAAATAACAAAAACAGAAAATTCAAAATGTTTCATTTTGGAACTGAGATGTTTATTAAACATAACACAACAATTTAGAAAAAGTGCTACATATTTATACTATCTACATATTTTCATTTTACAAATAATGTTTTGAAAACAGAACATTTTCTTTCTAAATCATATGTAGCAAATATGATATAAATGGTTTCATAGGATTAAATATGAGGTGTGGGGTACTGTACTTACCAATTGAAAATGTACTTTTTAAAATAACCAGAGATTCAGAAATCAACCCAAGTTCCAAGGGACAGTTGGTTAAATATTGTTTTATAAAATGTGAAATCAACAGCCTTCTGAGGAAGTGAATGATAGATATTGTTGTGAGCTTTGGGTTCCTGTTCAAGATTAGTTGAACATTAATCTGAAAAACATTGATCAGATACAAGATGGGAAGTGACACAATAAATCAATGACAAGCTAGCTTTTACCTGACTGAGAGAGAACAGTGGGGGTGGTAAATATAATCATTCGGCCTATAAAAAGTACACCTGATTGTAAAATTAATTTAAAAATTGTGGATAAACTTAATTTCCAATTTAAAATTATATCATAGGAGAGCATGTTTAAGGTTCATGCGAAAAGATGACAGATCTGGACTGCATGTTGGCCTGCCCAGGTCAAATGGTTCATGGGCCCTGTCGTTGTTTTGATAAAAAATTCCATGGAGTTCTTTTGGCTCTGTAAATTAATAGAATTTGTAACGCTGCATTCACTGCAGAGACAGCAAGGTAAAATAGAAAAATGTGCTCTGTATCATCTGCCATCATCCATTAAAGGGAGTGCAGTTGGACTATATACTGTGTGTCAGACAGATTGCTCACTTGTAATGGGACATGAGATAATCTAATGAAGAAGTCAGTGTTTTTCCGCCCTTCTCTGTAAGTTTGCATGATGCGTGTTAGTAGTATTCGTCTTCCAAATTTGGCCTATAAAGTTTCCCAGCTTCCAGTGAAAACTGTGGAGTCTCTGTCTCTTGGCAACAGCCTGTCACCGGATAATCGTCATCAGGAACATGTAAAACAATCACAGACATACATGACATGTTTATATACTAATTACATGCTCTTGTTAGAAACACATGTAGACACATTTGTTTTCTCATTTCTACTATTTCACTGTGCTTTAATATTTTGACACTTGTGTAAAGACCTGTAGAAATGCCTGATATGTTGTCATAAACAGGTTTTTGCTAATATAAAAAAATATATATTGCTTTCTTACCTTCCTTAAAGTCATCGTACTGTGCAAAAACAGCAGGTTCAAAAATCAACTCCATCTGTGCTGCACTCTCATCAGGTCTGGTAGAGGATGAAACACGTACATTTAAATAAAAAAATGTCACAAGTATGTGGGACGTGAGGGATAAAAATAAATAATAAAATAATTCAAAAAACTGATTTTGTTTTTGCTGAAGCTGCATCTCAACTGACAGCATTTTCTAATTTTTTTGCGTACAGAAGTGTTTTCTTAAAAACTTCACATTCGTGTCGTCAGTGATGAGGTACCTGATCAGTATAGGAGCAGACGGCAACCCGTGTATGACAAAAAATAAGAAGAGGAAGCAAGTGAACATGTTGTTTGTCAACCCTGTTGGTTATCTGATGGTTCTCACCACATGCCGTTGTGAAATACCATGATATCGTCCTAGAACTTATGTTGTTTCTTTTAAGTAAAGAAGTGCCTTTGATCATGTTAAAAGGTTTACAGTACATTTCTAGTTTTACTGTTAACTGTGGTCTTTGTAGGTTCTCAGTCATCCAGGCCATCTTATCCAAAAATAATTATATCCGGCGCAACTGGGGTAGGTTTCTTGAAGATGGTTCACCTCTCATCCAAGAGGCACAGGAAACAGATTGTGTGGTGGGTTGGTTTTTGTTTCCTGGCCTATACCTTTTTTTTAATACATTTTCTATTACCCCTACATGTCTGACACAGTCTCTCTGCTGATGGTGCCACTCCCAGTATCCAAATGGTTAGGGGGGCGGGTTTTGGGGCGGGGCAGACAGTTTGTTCTTTCTTTCTTGCATGATTAGGCCTGCAGTGTACCAACCCTGATACACATATGTTTATACAACAACCTCGAAAGCAGCAGAAGTCCAAAGAGTGACTGATTGAGTTTATTGGTCATCGCATGTTATGGAATATAAACCAGCGTTTAAATATGTAAGTATCATTCTCAGGTTTTTCAGACTTTTTTTTTTCATTATCCAGAACCTTATTTAACTACTGGTGCAACAATGGTCGGAGCAAAACATTTGTTCATAAAGTTTTAAAGAAATGTAGTGGTCAATTTAGTGAACGTAAGAGCCTCATGAAACTGGGCAAAGAGCAGCATGTGGCTCCCGAGCCACAGGTTGGTCATGCCTGATCTACAGCATTTATATTTTTAAGCCATTTTAATGCATGGGAAGTAAAAAATAATAAATAAATAAATGAATAAATAATAATAAGAAATACAAGCAGAAAAACAAGAAAAATAATCTCTATTTCGGTGATGAAGCATTTTCTTGTGTCCTCAAAGAGTTATATTTGGAAAAATAACGTTTACTTATGTTTGAAAAAATTGATGAATATTATCCTAATATTTCCATAAAACATGGCCTTACTCTAAACAAAACTGGCACTGTTGACACACTCCACTCGAACAAAATGGTTACAATGTTACCAGGACATTATAGGAACACCTGTTACAACAGGAAAATCTTTAAACAGAACTGAATGCCAGCAGAATATCATGTAACGCAGGTATCGATGTGTAACACTACACTGTGTGAGAGGTTGTGGTGTGTCGTATTGTTTAGAATAAAAAATTTTAAACATACTTTTTGTATAGATTCAACAACTGAGGATTCTTAGATGTAGAAATACTTGCTCATTTTTAACCTAAATATGATCTGTGCATAAACAAAATTCACATTTTGTTAATTTTTCTTTTGTTTCTTACCAGGGTGCCATCTCTAAGATGATGATAGTTATAATCATCTTCTGTCTTTTGTGCTTGGTCATCGGTTTTAACATCATATTTCCAAGGCAAGTTCCATCAGTGCTATATCCTTTGGACTTTAGTTGACAGGGTAATATTGTCCAATCCAGTAATCTTCTTCACAAAAAAAAATATTGTATGGCTCACAGTGTGTAAAATAAAATAAAATATGTGAAAAAATATGTAAAAAATTTGAAAAATATATATTCTCTGCTTTAAAGGTTCCCGACCCCTGGTTTAAGGATTATTTTGAACACCACCCAGGAGCCAGAGCAGCTAAATGAAAAAACGATCCTGAGACAGATCAACAATGAGGACAGCAGACTGAAATTTAGGTAAGAGGTTTATCTTGTTTATTTTTTAGTATCATTTTTGATATGAAAGCAAACAAACCTCTATTGTTTCTGCTCTGCCCTTCCCTGTGAACTGTCTCACTTTGCAGCAGCTGCCTGCCATGTTTTCTTCCTGTTCACCTCTGTGTCATCTTCATCATTCACACCTTTTTTTCCCACCATTTTTATTACCTCTTCTGTTTCACCTTTGTGCTGCAAAACTGTAAGTTGTAAATGGATTTATTGATTAAAGCTGTAAAAAATGCATCATTCATGGCTAAACATGACAATAAGTAACCACCAATAATAATAATCTTATCAGTCTGTGACAGCGGGAACAGAAAGGCAAAAAAAAAAAAAAACAGCATCATTTGACTAAACCAAATGATGGAATTAACGATGGAATAATGTGAAAACAAAAATATTTTCACCGTTAACAACGTAACTCGTGTATAAATGTTCACGTTGCTGTTTTCCTGTTACTTTCTCAATAATTGCATATATATATAGATTATATATATAGTATATATAGTATATAGAGCAGAAACAAGGAAATAGACAGAACTAGCAGTAAGTGAGTGTTTATCTACTGCAGTGTCAGTGCTTTGCCCTTTATGGGTATTTTATGAGTCATTTTATTATCTTCATCTAAATATCAACAGCTCTTTTTCCCCTGTCATCACAACCAGACAGAGAGAAGTAAAGACAAGAGGCTAAAGGTCCGCTCTTCTCTAACATCAGAACCGTAAGCATCATACAAGGATAAAATATCAGGTTATAAAAAGTTTTAATTTAGGTCCTTTTATTACATTTCAATAAAGGGCAGTGAATGAGGTAAGGAGGAACGCAAATGATCATCTTACTACTGAGAACTGGCAGGAAGTTTAACCAATAGACTTAGAAAATGCAATAATAGATAGTGAATTTACAGTACTGTTAAGAGTGTACTGGAATAATCTATGTGGACGAGTAAATATTTATTTATTTTTTGAATTTAAATTAGAAAGGTGAAATATAATTTCAAAATCCTAATAGGCAATAAGATAAATTTACACTCTATACAATGTACACACACAGTATAACAACAAGGTCACATTTTAAGAGCTTTTTATTAACTTAATAATTAATAATTGTTGTTTTTTGTTTAGTTTTTTTAGATATCTTATTTTGCTCAAATCTTATATTGCACAAAACCTTTGACATATGTATATAATTTCAGTGCCAGGTTGAATGTTCAGACAAAAACGTCTTGGGGAGCCCCCATCATGTGGGAGAAAATGTTTGACAACCGTGATTACGACCAACTACACATCAAACTGAAGTCGTCTGTGGCGCTGACTGTTTTCGCTGTAGGCCGGTGTGTTTGCCTTTTTGAATTGCAAGAATGTCAAATTATTCTCACTGTTCCAGGTTTTATATTGTCAAAGACTCTAATGCGTTTCCGTTCTCATTCTAAAGATATTTGGATGTCTACCTGAAAAACTTTCTCACATCTGCAGAACAACACTTTATGCTGGGGTTACCAGTGAAGTACTACGTGTTTACAGACACACCAGAGAAGGTGCCAAGCATTGATCTTGCTCCTCAGCGAAGCATGAAGGTGATTCAGGTGGAAAAACACTCCAGGTGGCAGGACATCTCTATGATGCGTATGAAGGAAATATCAGAAATCATAGAATCTGAGATTCGTCACAGCTTTCAGTACGTCTTCTGCTTTGACGTGGACCAGGAGTTCAAAGGACGTTTTGGCTCAGAGGCTCTGGGGGATTCTGTGGCTTTGCTTCACGCTCACTATTACAATCTTCCAAAGCACAGGTTCACTTACGACAGAAACCCAAAATCCAAAGCGTTCATGTACACTGGAGACTTCTATTACCACGCTGCGATCTTCGGAGGATTTTGGAAGAATGTAAAGAATATTACAGATGAATGTTTGGAGAACATCATGGAAGACAAACGTAATGGCGTGGAGGCCCTGTGGCACGACGAGAGTCATTTAAACAAGTACTTCTGGCTGCACAAACCCACTAAGCTGCTCTCCCCTGAGTACTGCTGGGATAGAACGCTCCCTGCCCAGGACATCAAAATCATCCGCCTGACATGGGCAGAGAAATATTATGCTGAGCTACGTGATCATTAGCATAGACATTTAAGGACAACTTGGGCAGGCAGACACAGGATTGTAATATCTCATGACTACTGAAGTACTACCTTGTTTTAGAAGTGACTGAAAATGTGCCCATCTGAGACTGATTCTCTTGGTTTACGCTAACTTAAAATTAATCAATTCGTTCCAGCACCCCAGAAATATACTAGTAATATTTCCCCCCATCCAAACATCAAAAACATAGATATAAAATGTAATGATAATATAAAATAATAATTAAGAAAACATTTTATGTTATTGTTATAAAAATTGGTCAAATAACCAAGTGAGGGACAGTGAGTGAGACAGAACAACTTAGTGTTGGGGCCACTAAGGTAGGAGAAGAATCATATAGATATATATATATATATATATATGAAATATTTTAATTTATTATCTATAATAAATTAATTATTAATAATTATATAATTAATAAGATTACATTTTTAATTAATTATTTTATATAAAATAATATATTTTATTTTATGATAACAACTGAGTGTTTGGGCCACTAAGGTAGGAGAACAAACATATAGATATATATATATATATATATATATGAAATATTTTAATTTATTATCTATAATAAATTAATTATTAATAATTATATAATTAATAAGATTACATTTTTAATTAATTATTTTATATAAAATAATATATTTTATTTTATTTTATTAAACACTAAAAATCAAACAAAAGGTGACCCGGCAGCTGCTTTGGGGCATCAGAGGTTGCAGCTTCCCCAGGCTGTAAAGACTGAATGGATACCCGTCCTCGGTTGAGTTTCACAAGGAAAAACTTGTATCTCGGGGTCCAGTGTATTTATATTGAACTGGGACTAATGCCAGTTACAAACAACCATTTTATTCTTTTTGTCAGCACTAATCTGTTTGAAGAGTCAACATCTTCCAATATTCATATTTTTGATTTACTTTGATTTTATCCACATTTATTTTGAAAATCTGTATTGTACAACAGTTAACATGGACATGCCACTGTCATTCATTAACATTATCTGACAATAATGCTAATAACAACATTGTCTGTCAACTGCCTACATTCTTTTACTGGGATCTTCTTAGTTGGGGACTGATTTGATCTCAGCCAATAGTGGGGATAAAATGTAAGATTTTTAAGAGAAACAAAATCAGGGTGAGAAACATATGATATATGTATAATCAACCCACAATATCACAACACCCCTGCAGTTCTTTGCTGACCATCTGATGAAGACCTTCGTCCTGGACCATAGCCTGGTGAAATACACGCTCTGGATTTGCACGTTGGGCATATTGATTGGCACTTTGCCACAAACATCTGAACAAACACCCTTTCTGAGCAAAACACACTAACCAAATATTTGCAAAGGCTTTCACTGGCTTCCAATGAAGACAGTTCCTACCTGTAATTACATTTGTCTTTAAGCGCCTGATAAACATCTTTGTTCTACGCAGAAACAAAAATGTAGTTTCAAACTTAGAGCAGGTGGGGTTTCTTTATAAAATGTTCAAATCAAGTTGAGCGACACGTTAACACATTGATATTTTTATTTATTTTATGGTCTGTATTGCCATTGTACCACAAGGATACAACGAAACTGAGTGTCTGCTTTTAACCCATCACCAAGGGGAGCAGTGGGAAGCTTTTTTCAGGTTCCTGGGGACCAGTGTGTGGGGACAGTGACATGCTCAGAGCACCTCAGTGGTAACTTGGCAGCTGGTGGACTTGAACCTGAAGCCTTCCGGACCCACTAGGCCACCACTTCTTTGTATTATCGTTATTTCTCAGTCACATTTCAATGTTAACCTATTCTTACATTCTCCCATGGTTGGTATGTGTAATTGGGCATGCAGGCCACCCTGCACCTCTTTGTTTTTCTGCTACAAATGCAGCAGATCAGAACAGATGAGAAGTGAAGAATGTAAAAG
>NC_024311.1:5890899-5924384 GCF_000523025.1 Cynoglossus semilaevis | reverse complement strand
AGAACAGGTTCAAGTCCTCAAGTATACAGTATGCTCCAAGTGGGATGAAGAAAGAAGGTGTACACACAGCTTTGGATAAACAAACCAAAGAGCAGAGTTTTTTTGATGTGGGTGTGTTCAGATACTGAGCCGATCTGTCCCCACCTGTTTACAGATAGATGGAAGTAGTTTGGAAATGTTTTACTTTTTTTTTTTTTTAATCTTCCTGGGAATGGAATGGAGTATACACACTTTTTTGTGATGAAGCCTGTGGGGCTGGGGCTTTGTTAAGGTACAGTATGTTCTATCACATTGATTTTTGGGAGTGGGTCAGGTACAAGTGAGCGTGAGAGACAAGGTGTAAAAGAGAGACAAAATGTAACTAAATACTAAACTATAAATTATACCATGAAGGAAAAATGTGTAAAGTTAATGGCCTTTAGCTAGAGGCTCACATCGTTAATACTGATGTCTGAAACTCATTGTTGTAATTGTCTGAACCAGAATCACAAGTGCCACAAAACCTGTATCCATTGACAGTCCACTGTATTCTATTCAGTCTGTGGAGTGTCTTCAAACTCAGCACTCACAGTGGAATAATGACCAAGACTTTCTATTTTCTAGGTAAGCAGAAAGTGTGGAGCATTGCTTTACTGCACACTGCAGTAGAGGAATCCGTGTGCTGGGTATTACTCAGACTTGTTAGACCTGTCTCTTTGATACTCACTGCCTCTCCATTGGTTGGTGGAGCTCTTTTCAGAACAGGCCCCTCTCCTACAACCTGCACTCTTGTACTACACTCTCGAGTGTGAGTGTTTTTATTATTATTTAAATATCACCAAAGCAATACCACTGGCCGATATGTCAAACGTGTATTGACGGCAGAGTGACTGTGTGTCAAGTGAGACATAAATCTCACAGCACGAGGACCTGACACTTTTCTCAGTGGCAGCCAGGGAAGGACATCCAGGTAAAACATGACTTTACAAGTATTACTCTCTTCATGCTTTTAAATGTGATCATGTGTATACCTCTGTGTACATTATAGTTCACTGTGTCCACACTTTTTTAATTTTGTTTGCTAATGATGTACTTTGTGATCTACTGGTAGACCCCAAACCACATATTGGGCAGCTCTGCTTTAGGGCATACATGTAAATAACTCCCTCCCTCAAAGCTTTACTTAAAATAAGATTCTCATTGACAGTGGATTGATTTAAACTGTAGGAAATACTCATAATACATTTATGTACCAGTGAAAATATTGACTTGACTCCTGTATAAAGTTTTATGTAGAACAAATTCTATATTAGTTCAACATCTCAGTTTCGGAGTAACAGGTAACACAAGCTGATGACAGCATTTGATTATGCAGTGTCTAATATATAGGACGTTATAGAAATAGGACAACAAATACACTTATTACCTCATATGACAGCTATACCTTCAAACATTAGACACAAGGGTTAGGTTTTTGATAAATTATATTTGGAAAACAAACTTTCTTTCAGCCATAAAAGTTTCAGTCAGTACCCAATGCTGTTTGCAATAAATCTGATCTGATTTTACACTACAGCCTTCCAGCTTAAAAAATAAAACTGCGGAGAAGCAGAAATATTCTATGGTTCTTTTTGAGTGATTTAAAAGACTGTGATGAGAGTTAGCTTTTAAGGCCTGCACAAAGAATCCTGTTATTCTGCCTGCCAAGCGTGTTTGTGAACGTGCCAACTTACCTGGTCCGTGGTACTGCTTCAGTTTGTTTTTCTATACAAATTCAGCTGTTTTTCTTGCCTGACATGTTCTCGTATTACTGGCGTTACAGTTCCTTGTTTTGCCACTGGCCTGTCAAATCTCGTCCAACACATTTCATCACACCAACACAATGAAGGCAAAATGCAATTTTATACAAAAGGCAACTCAACTGAATCCAAATATTCTTGTTGTTTTTGCAGATACTGTAAAACGAGACCTTCACCCTTATCTGAGTTTGTTTGCGGGGAAATCCAAGGACCACTTTTCACAAATATGATGTAAGAAATCTGACGATTCACTGCGACAGATACTCAAGAAAGTTGCATTGTTTTAGAATATACAGGGTCGGGATTGTGTGGCTTTCAAGTGCTCTTGGCACACAAAGCTTAAAATGTATTATAAGGCATTAGGGCATCACTTTTTAAAACTATAAAACTTTACATAAACAAAGGCAAAATATTAGATTTTTAACAATACACTAGGGCTACTAACAGTTCTGACTGACCACTGGGAAATTCTGGTATTTAGCCTACAAGGGGATACATACCTGTAACGAGGGTCTTTGGTATGCTTGTACAGCAGTTGTTTGGTTTCCCCAATGTAGAGATCAGGGCAGTCTTCACTGCACTGTACTGCATATACAACGTTGCTCTGTTTGTGGTGAGGTATTTTGACCTTTGATTAAACCAGTCTTTGTCTGACTGAGGTATTGTCATTCCTTATGTTGCCGGAACCTCCGAAAAACTTAGGAGAATTTTTTACTAGCACCAAACTCCTGTACATTTTAAACCCACCAACACCCTACAGTGCAGTCACTCAACAGAGGAGGTGGTTTGAGACCTTTCATTCACCTGTAACGTCGCTCTGAGTCCAAATAATTTCAACCCTCTCTCTGAAGAAAGACCACAGTTTCATTTCAAAGGACACCCAGCCAAAAGTGTCGCTCAGGTGAAACTATTAGTCCATAGCTATGGTACCACTCCCCATTCACACCTCCAAACTGGTGACTTTACACTCTGCCCTCCTTTGAATACGATGGGTTTCACCACACCTCCATCCCCCCTTTCTGCAATGACCCTCGTTACAGGTATGTAGCCCTCTTAAGGCTATATACCAGAATTTCCCAGTGGTCAGTCAAAACTGAAGAAGCCTCTTGGATGAGAGGTGAAAGGTCTTCAAAAAAAAAAAAAAAAAAAACCTACTTTGTCCAGTTGCTTTTTGTGTATTTTTTTGGATTAGTATAGTAGTTACAAGACGGACAGAAATAGAAACTAGACTTGAAATAAATTTGAATATTCCACAACTATTTAAAATGATTTCCATCACCCGTTCACACTTCAGAATAACACTCTTCAATGTTTGTGTGTGATTCCAGTGGCATCCCTGACAGAGCTAGGAGAGTGTCCTCCTTCTGCTCTATTCTCTTTGTTGTCACCACTGTGACCTTCTTATCTTCAAGGTGAATGTCATGACTCGCAAATCTTCAGAACTGAACACATCATCAACATTTATTGACAGAAAATTGGCATTGAAATGAGTGTGTTACACTTTCACACTGTTCTCAAATTCAGGTACTTGTTTAGCCTTAATCTTTGGGACATATGGCCAGTGCCGAGTAAGGAAGCAACAAGATGGCTGCACAAAAACCAACTTGACTCGGGGTGAGAAATCAGTTTTCTTGTATGAGGCTGCATAACTTCCGATGTTGCATTTTGTTTGAAGGTTCTGTCTGCTTTAGTACAAATTCTAAATACCTGGAACTGCAGTGTTTGAAACTGTGTAATTGTCCAATTGGATACTGATCTAATTGTCAGCATTAAGAAATAAATCCCTTGAGGTTAGTGTTTGTTAGACATACCAACCAAACAACCCATGTTGTAGGATATTAACAATAACTTCTGCATGCTACTTTCATTTCAGAACCAGACCAGATGTTTTGACAAACACACCATGGAATGCTCCTATTATTTGGGAAGGGGTGTTTGACCCTTATGTTTCTGACCAGTTCCACATACGACTCAATTCTTCTGTTGCACTCACTGTTTTTGCTGTGGGCAGGTTTGTGTTCTTTTTTTGGTTTCACAATGCCAAAGTTTAAAATAAAAAAAGTCTGCTATGTTTGATGAAATTTTCAATAAGGTTAGAAAAAAACAAGTCAGTTTGTGTGAAGTTTTTTTTTATATAAATCCATAAGTGACCCCCATGTCATTTGTCTCTCTCTCTGTAGATACCTGGATGTTTAACTCAAGACTTTTCTCGTCTCTGCGGAAAGACACTTTATGTTGGGATTACGAGTCACTTACTATGTGTTCACTGATAACCCAGAAAAAGTCCCAGAACTAGAGCTGGGACCACAGCGAAACATGAAAGTTATTGAGGTTGCGAAGTACACCAGGTGGCAGGACATCTCCATGATGCGCATGCGGACAATATCAGTTACGATCGAATCTGAGATTCGTCACAGCTTTCAGTACGTCTTCTGCTTTGACGTGGACCAGGAGTTCAAAGGACGTTTTGGCTCAGAGGCTCTGGGGGATTCTGTGGCTTTGCTTCACGCTCACTATTACAATCTTCCAAAGCACAGGTTCACTTACGACAGAAACCCAAAATCCAAAGCGTTCATGTACACTGGAGACTTCTATTACCACGCTGCGATCTTCGGAGGCCGTTGGAAAAATGTGAAAAATTTAACGGATGAATGTTTGGAGAACATCATGGAAGATAAATTAAATCAGGTGGAGGCCCTGTGGCACGACGAGAGTCACCTTAATAAATACTTTTGGCTGCACAAACCCACCAAGCTGCTCTCACCGGAGTACTGCTGGGACGAGACTCTACCTGCCAAGGACATACTCATCATCCGTATGTTGTGGGCAGAAAAATATTACGAAACCCTTCGTGATAAAAACAATGCTTAATAACAACTCTTTTTTTTCTTACTGTTGTATTAACACTTTTATTCGTATATTTATTTTGAACTGCTAACCCTTATACACTATAAAACCCTATACGTATGCACAGTAACTGTGATCCTGATAAGTGACATTTGACCATTATTGATCTAATCTTTTGATTTGAGTAGTAATATTCTTTGACAAACTCCTTTTTAATTGTTTTAATAGCCAGTGTAATCTCGTTTGACGTTTATCTGAACCAGTTTTGGAGTGCTGTGCTCTTAAAGACCTACAACAAACTGCACGCACACACTCAAAACAAAAGACTTATTGTGTCACGTTGCTGTAATATGACACTGTGTGGATCATAAAACACAGACAGCGCAGACAAAGAGAGCAGTTACTCTAAAGCAGAGTGTGGCTCAACAAAAGCTAGATACATTGACGCATTAAAAAAAACATGCTCTTCTTTCTCACCGATACAGTATATTACGAGTATAAATAATTGAAAACATGCCTTACAAACCTTACTTTGTGTACATCCGAGGTCTTCCACATCTGGCCCATGACCCCCAGGCGGTCCAAAGCGGTACTGCAGGGTGATGCCTAAATTTCAGAAGGTGTGAATGTGGACTTTGGTTTATAGTTTCTAAGGTTTTTATAAATATTAACACAGCAACCCTACTCACTGTATACACTGTCATGTTGAAAAATAAAAATAAACACATTATTATACAGTTTATGAAACAGTGTTATTGTCACAGGCTTAATAGTGATTGCAATTGATCAGTTCAATATGAAATGTAGAAATTGTGCCACAATATTATTCATTCACTGAGTCACATCAAGCAATTTCCAACCAGATTGACATCACAGTTTAACTTTTTATTTTTTTTAACAGAAAAAAACACATAATTGTCATTACATTGAATTAAGATTTTGATGTGCAGATTTCAAAATGCATTGTGTATTACTTTTGAAATTATATTATTTAGTAATAATAAAAAAATAAAGACCACCACAGAATTTAAAAGTAATTTCATGAAATGTCCTTCATAAACAAAATACATTTTATAGTGATTTTTTCATGTGAAGCGTAATGTGTAAGAACAAAAATGAAAGACATATTGAGCTTGATCGTGCCATTTTTATTCCAAGTTCTTTATTCTACCAAACAGTGTTTAGTGTAAGAAATAATATTTAAAAAATATCTAGTAGTAAAACTCTTCTTTAAACAGAAATGTGATGACGTCCCTTGTGATGCTACTGCTATCTAGTGGCCAAAAGCGCACCAGAAAACCTGAGACCCTGACACCCGGGGGCGCCAGAGACGTCCTCATTGCTGCTTTTGGTTTAACCTACGGCAACATGTTCTTCTAAATGACCTCTATAGCCATTGTATCAGTTATCCGTCATAACTTTACATTTATATTTATTTGAAATCGTTAAGTCTAAATGCTTTGATACATGACCGGCCGGATAGTACGTGGGTGAATGGGCAACAATTTCTTTGAATCTGGTGGTCTCAAGAACACAGTGGCCAGTTTGTGTAAAACACAATATCAAACTATTAGTTGTTAACAAAGTTATACAATTTTATAAAAACGTTTCATCATAGAATGGCATGAGGGGGTTGTTGTTGTTATTGTTTTGGCAAGAAGCTAAAAATACACCATATAAGTGCACCATATTTGAGTATAAAAATACATATTTTAAATACCAGCCTATATTTTAAAAGCATATCATATGATGATACAACTTTAATATTTTCAAAATCAAATAGTTTAGCAAACGCATTAAATTGACCGGAAAGAATGAACCACCTACCGGAAATTGCGTAGTAGGGTATATTTGGACGTGTGTACCAGCGTAAAGTTTAAAACCCGGTATTAGTGTGTCTGTCTCGTGTCAGCGTTACGGACGCTTTTTGATTATTGTAATTAGAAGAAACCCCTACCATCTCCCCCTTTGTGTACAAAAAGTGTTTTAGTTGGATTTAAAACTCAAAATGTCCTCCCGAGTGCCAACGCTCTTGGTCATCTGCAGTCAGAAGTGAGTCGTATTGGTTTGATTGTTGATGTATGCAGTATGTCAGTTGTTTCAAAGACATTAGGTCCAACTTCAGTCTGACCAATTACACAAATGATAACCCTTCCTTAAATTTAAGGCATGTGGAACTTATAATAAATTCATAATTATGAATTTACATGGTTTAAAATGTTTGTTACTAACGCGTGGATTATGCGTTGAACATGCGGAATTAGACAGATAGAAATTATTAGGTCTTTTTGTTATTTATGATCATTCATCACTACTGTCAGAATGATTAAACTTTGCCAGTATGTCATCAAGGTTGCCTGTAGTGATGCTTTAAATCCAGCAGATATCGCAGCGGGGACACCTCAACGGTTTCAACGTTTCGTCACCCACGAATCCTCATATTTATATTATATTTATATTTACATCCTCGAATTACGGCGCCACAGTGAAATAATGCCCATAGAATACGAGCATATCCTAATAGAAAGTAAAAACTCCAATGTAAGTATTTTAGATGTTTAAAAGCTACAAATGAACAATTTCTTTTATCAATAAAAATGAGATACCATGGCAAATTTATGATAATGAGCATTTAGGAAAATAACATGATCATTTGGTGATAAAAAAGTCACGATAAAACGCATAGATATTCAGTTCACTTCTCTGGAGTCACTGCAGCCTTTACTGTCAAAAAATGTATTTTTTGATGAACAGTAATATGAAAAGTTGTGGCAGTCTTGGAGACTTTACTCATGTAAGATGAACAACTTAAGTTCATTCCGTTTTGGGTTGGGTATAAGAGGAAAAGCCTGATGATCAGGTCTGTCTTGTTTTGTTGCTTAATTACGGGATGCATTTTTAAGACGAGTGCTATGACGTCAAAGAACAGGTGGACTAAGTAAAACAGACGGCCATCATTTGATGCTTTTGAAACACCTACATGGCTCTGTTACTGTCAATAGTCTGTTGAATGGTGCCGTAAAGTTGTTGGCTCTGACAACACGTCTGACCACACGTCAATATTTATGCAGTGTAGTGTGTATTCTTGAAAAATTGAAAAATTGTAACTGCAACAAAACCCATATTCCTTGTGGAAGAGAATCAGATGATTTTATGCTTTCCTGTGAACTTTCCAGAACAGTTAGATTAGAGTGTAAAAAAAAAAAATTAAAACAGAGATCAGCAGCTGAAGCATATGATCACGTGGAGGTGGAGAGCTAGAAATAGCACATGGGAGAGCCACTGAAAAGGGGAATGGCTGACATGCGTTAAGCCACATTTCAAGTCGAAGTGCCTCAGGGGGCCTACTCATGGCTTGGACTGGCCCTATTTGTTGGGTGTATGAGGAGAAGAGGATGTTGTCCAACACCAAGAGCACAGTCCCAAGCTTTTTTTAAACCTGTTGGAAAATTTGGATAATTACACGGAGCACAGAGAGAAACCAAGTTTTGTGAGTACCATTTAGTCGATTTTTAACAGCAGCATGAATGAAAACTGCTTAACAAAGTCGCAAGATGGTTTAAGGAGGCTTGTTTAGGAGTGTTTAAAAGTTTCTTATAAAATGATCACAATAGAAAATGTTCAGAATATCTTTAAATACATTCCATATTCTACATTTGTAAACGCTAAACATAAAAAAAACTATCGGCTGTTTAGAAAACTTCTACATTTACTCATATATGTTGGTGTTATACACATAATATATACACGAATACTCAAATCTGGCCATTACATTAGGTAAACCAGGTTGTTACAGCTGCTGATTTTACGATGAAAAATGGGGTTTGTCTGTGACAAGGCAGACTAGACTGAAGTAGCCTCGTCTGTCAGTGCTGTGCACAAACCAGATTTTCTGGACTAGTACTGTATATAACTTAGTCTTTTCCGTATAAAACATTAATTTTATTTGACTTTTTTCTCCTCCTTTTACTACTACATTTGTTGAAATCTGATGCAATCAGTGCACTTCATAGAAAAAGATGAGGGAGGTCAGAATCCTCTGTAAACACAGGCAACACGGTGGTCGGATGTGTTTTACCTTTACTTCCCCAAACATTCCCCAAACATTGTGATTGGACTGAAAGGTTGTGTTTCTTTTTTTGTTTTTAATGATTGGCTTTTTATTTATTATCCCATGTTTTATATACATTCTTAATTAATTAATTAATCTTATTTATTTGTGTGTTTTTGTTTTTAAAGATGCTTTGACAGTCCAATTCCAGGTTCTACACAGGTCTTGAACAGCTATGAGGTATTTTGGAGTTGCATTGCTTGCTTTGAAATAAAAAAAAATATTTTGTTTGAAAAACACTATATGTTAGGACTTCAAAAACAACAACACAGTGACCCTGAGCAGTCCGGTTATAATCTCTGGAACAAGGACCTAACTGCCAGCTGAGTATAAATTAAAGGTTTTGAGAGTCGGACCAAAGAACATTAATATGGGAAAAAACAAAGCAGACACTAAAGGCACCACCAAAATGAACATAACTGTTTACTGTTAAGGCCATTAACCTGAGCAGTAAACCTGTGTTTGGGGTATGCCAAAATATTCATATACCATATAGTGAACATAGGTGTTCCTGTCAGGTCTACATCCATAGACCTTTACCTTACACTGGATCACTTGCATGTGCCTATTTGCAAATTAATATATTTTTTTTTTAAATAATAACTGCAACCAAACTGGTCCTTCCAGCTGCTCTGTTCATAGGGCCAGGCGAATAAAGCACATCTGCTGCTTTCTTCTCTTTGTCACCCTAACCTTCATAATTTCAAGGTAAATGACATGGCACATCATTTGGATATTTATTTATTTTACAAGAGTTGTTGTTAGACAATGTTCATACAATCTAGTGCTGGTGATTATTACAGAGATTTGTCAAATACTGTCCATTATCCAGAGGACATTGAGGAAGAGCTGAGACATCTTGTGGATGTAGATTTCACACTAAACTTCAGGTAAGAGAGTTTTCAGATAGCACACACAAACTTAAGGTAATGAACTCAAACCTGCATTCAGCCAAAATGGTAAAATAAAATCCATAGGACTTACAAACTAACTAACGTATTATTATTTTTGAATATACTAATGTTAGCATGTTTTGGTGTAAGTTGTTAGTTCATATCTGGTTTGCAGGCAGGACAGCTAAGAATGCTCACTTTTTAGCTTGAAGGTCATGCCTTTACAGTGTAGCAGGACACTAAATCATAAACTGGCTCTTTTAATACCCAAACTTGGCACTGCTACCCCAAAATATTTATTTTGCTATAGTGACTACAAATTAATTTATTTACTGCCTAGTTTAGAAAAAGGGATTGTATTAAAACCATAACATATTGCCAAAAACAAAAAAATGTTGCGTGTTAATTTCAATCATGTTTTTATTCTTAGTGCCAGACCGGATGTTCGGACAAAAACTTCTTGGGATGCTCCTATCCTGTGGCAGGGAATGTTTAACCCTTCTATTTATGACACAATACACATTCAACTTGAGTCGTCTATAGCAGTCACTGTGTTCGCTGTTGGCAGGTTTGTGCCCCTTGGACGGTCCCTTATATGTGACTATATGACTTAAAAAAATGATTTATCATTTTCATTGATTTATTTCCTGTTTTGTTTTTTGTTTTGTTTTTTTACAGATACCTTGACGTCTACCTGGAAACCTTTCTTACCTCTGCAGAAAAATATTTCATGGTAGGATTACCTGTCACTTATTATGTGTTTACTGATTCACCAGAAAATGTATCAATCGTAGAGCTGGCTTCTCAGAGACATGTGAATGTTAAAAAAGTGGAAAAGCTCAGTAGGTGGCAGGACATCTCCATGATGCGTATGCAGACAATATCGAAGCTGATCGAAACAGAGATTCGTCACAGCTTCAGGTACGTCTTTGCCTTTGATGTAGATCAAGTGTTTAAAGCGAGGTTTGGCTCTGAGGCTCTGGGCCAGTCTGTGGCTTTGCTCCATTCCCACTTTTATAAGCTTCCAAAGTACAGGTTCACCTATGATAAAAACCTAGACTCGGTGGCGTTCATGGAAACAGGAGATTTTTATTACCATGCTGCTATCTTTGGAGGATTTTGGGAAAATGTGAAGAATTTAACAGACACCTGCCATCAGAGCATCATGGAGGACAAGAAAAATAATGTAGAGGCCAAGTGGCATGATGAAAGTCACTTGAACAAATACTTTTGGCTTCACAAACCAACCAAGCTGCTCTCTCCAGAGTATTGCTGGGACAAGAGACTTCATAACGAGAAAAGGCACATACGCATCAGCCGCCTGGTCTGGGCAGTGAAACAGTATGACTCCCTCCGTGATTTCAAGTGACCTACAGTATGAGTCTTCAACTCTGCAACTATGTGCACTCTTGGTTTTATTTATGTATTTAATACCCGGCCTTTCATAAAAAAAGGTCTTTTTGACATGTTTCGACATTTCATACAGCAACACAAAATAGAAAAGGTAGAATATATTTGTGTCATAAGAGGTGACTAAATTGAACTCATCTTTAGACTCCATATAACTGCAGTACACCTGTATACAGTGCTTTGGAGTTTCACAGAGGTCAGAAACAGTTGTTGGTATCTTTTTTCCTAAAGTATTCCTGTGATATATCCTTGAATAAACTTTTTTTATCTGTGTCATTTGTTAGTTTATGGTATAATGCTATGGCTATGGTTATTTGGATTTGTGCTTTTATTGCTTAAAGTGTTACATGATCCTTTATGGTTTTCATCTGAGATATGAAAGCTTGAGTAACCTTAATGATAATGTAGTTTTCTTACCTTTAGGCGTCTAACTTTAAATTCTAAGTTCTTGTTAGATGATCCAACAGGAAGACATCATTTTCAGTTTGCCAAGAAAGTATTAATTAGATATTTAATGATATAGTAATGAGATATTTATTTCAATCTCTGTATTCATATTATTAATGTCTCTTTATGACAAAACACATCTTCAATTAACAAGATTAGGCATTGCACAGTACAGTGCTTTATGAGAGTAGAGCCAATGTGTTGCTAACCATATCATGTGGTGAAAGAAATACAAGCAATTAAACCTGTGAGTTTTATTGGTTTGAGTCTCTCTATTGATTAGTACTAGGGTAACCAACACATTTACTTTAATCCTTGGCTAAATCTTTTGTTAGTCTACCCTGAAGTTCACTGATGCTGCTGTTACCCAACCTTTTTTGTACCAAGGACCGATCGGCCAGTATCAGCCATTACTGCAGACCGGTAATACCCCATCATCCTTGAAGGATCAATCATTTTTTCAAAATAAAACATCTTTTAGATTTCATTCTGTTGAGTCTGTATGACCTTTTGTTTTGAAACATTGCCAGATTATCTTGTAATAAAAAAGAAAAGAGATGTGATGATTCTTTTTTAATAAAGTAAATTAGTAAAAGCTGTCTTTTTGAATAAAGTAAATTAGTAAAAGCTTAAGTACATTTTTTCCACTATGTCCCGGTACCACATAACCTATGGACTGGCACCAGTCCCCAGACTGGGGGTTGGGGTGAAAAAAGATGAAATTATTCATTTTGCATTTCTGTTGAACGCCACTCATTTTTGCTAAAATGAAACACAGCCACCCATGGAGCATCCACATTCTGTTCTAAATGATTGGCCATGTTAAACAGAGGAAAAAATAGTTAAAAGAAAAGACAGTAAACAATAAATGAACTCAACAGACTCTTTATCATTAAAATAAAAGAGGAGATAAGAAGAACAGCAAACAATCCAATAATTATATGAACATTTTAAAAAGATACCACAGAGAGCGTTCTTTGTTCCTTGTGTTTAATTATTACATCAGACGTAGGTTTTTTAAACACACCCTAATAAACTAATGATAAGGTGTGAACACTATCATGCTCACAAGGAAATATGTGGTCATCGAACCTCAGAACAAGTGAGATTTGCTTATCAAGACCTGCCCTGTCCCAAAATCTTCTTCAAACACAATCCATAGATTAAAAAAATAAATAAAAAACACCATTGAAACCACAGAAAACCTAATTGTTATAAGCATTTTTTCTAGAATAAGGCAGTTTACTCACAGAGAGACGTACAACAGGACAGCTTTTGAGTTATCGGTACTTTTGTAATAACTGTACTTGGTTTTTCCGTAAAAAAAGAAACATGTACGAACCACTGTTCACAAGCTGAGTTGGGTTTAGTATCACACCTGTATGTTTTTACCCATGATTCAGGGAACATACCTGTCAAGATGTGATATATGTGACATAGTGAGTAAGAAGCGAGTCACTCCCCAGCAGCATTCAGCATTCCGTCCCTCAGGGGCCTTTCATACTGTAGGAAAATGTGCTCATTTCATCAGGTGCAGGGTGGAGAGGAAGGTGATTAACGCGACACAGTGTTGTGGCAGAGACAGAGTGAATGTTTTCTCACTGGCGCTCTTTCATATATCAATCCGAGCCATTTTGGGACATTATGCCAGGCAGGAATCCAACCATGGTCTGTGAGTACCGCGCTGTCTCTGCGATTTGGAAGGAAAACAATATATTTTATCTACTGTATAGTGAATGCTGCTTTACATACAAAACATGGCTAGTTCAATTTAACATCTGTCTTGTTATTTATTTGAAACCACAAATGACTTGTTTCAAGTATTCATTTCATGTTGTTGTTTCCAAACAGCTGTAATATATAACTTAACTCTTTAGTCTGACTTTGAGTGCTTTTCTTGTCCTTGCTTACCAAACAAACATGGCCTGTCAGGCAAACAACAATGAAGTGATGCTTCACGGTGAAACTGTGCAGTACGAAATATATTTAAATGCTTAGTTCTGAGGTCTTGTTGGAAAAAGGTATTCTGGGAAAATAGGCCTAGAATTCTGATTGACTGCTTAACTTTTGACACGTGGGAAAAGTGTTAAAACAGTTTTGACATGAATGAGGAAATTAGGTTACAGACACTTACTGACAGCCAAGTGGGTGAGGAGGGGGGTGGAGTGGAAGGAAAAGAAAAGGGGGGAAGTGGAATGTACTTAAGTCACAAGTAGTGTTATAGAGATGATTACAAGCTTAGGCTTAAAAAAAAAAAACACTGATCAGGTGCACATCAACACAAACACACACGTACATATGCTGACATCTGAAGACTAAGACTTTCCAGAATTCTTCCCATCTGACCTGTTCTGTTACTTCATGCACACCATCCCCGTCACAAGCATGCATATTAATGAGCCCGAACCAGTCAGTGCAGCTATTTGTGGCTCCCTTCCTCATACCCACTGGTACAGACAACATCAGACAAAGGCATCAAAATACACCTCATTTGCAAACATCCACTGGGGTCAGATAAAAGCATGGACAAAAATAAGCCTGTAGTCACGTGGTTGAAAACAACTCTCTGGCAGGAGAAGCTGTTGCTAAGCAGAGACAATTATTTACACGATTAAAGGATAGAATTACAATTACAGGCAAAGAGTTACAGCTCTATTGAAATGATCAATCAATTAAAAACATGTACTAACAAGCTGGATTTGTCATCATAAGAATAGGAAATATAGTCTACATCCACTTACTTACTAAACTTAACACTGGTTAATATTAAAATATGGCCTTAGCTCATTGACAGTTCAACATTGTGCAGCTTTTACACATGAACCCTTATCTAACTTTTTTTAATTTATTTCTGAGCTTAATAATAGAATGTGAGTGTATTTTATTGAAAATAAGTCTGAGTGTGTGTATAAATTAGTTCTACCAGTGTGTCTCAGAAAGAGTTGAAGAATCTGTTTCTGATCATCAGCACTTGTGATTTCCTAATAAAATGTTTACACTGTTTTTTTCTTCCTGCAACACTAACAAAGGCTAACTGTGTTTTGCCAGTGTTAGGAGATGGGAGGTGATGGATGGCGTCTGAGGGATGCAACCTCTGGCCCACAAGCACCTCACAGAAACGTGAAACAAATGTTCTGTGACAAAGTAAGAGCAGACAAAAGCATAAGAAAATGTTAGTTAGTTTAGTTAACTGGAGCAGTGTGTCATGTTTAATGTGTTTCACATTTGTACACAAAAAGGGCTTGTTAGCTTTGGTACATGGCATGACACATTTGCATTGTGTGTATTATACTAAATACTACTACCTTCACTTTGTCCAACGACTAATCAGTGCTTACAAGAGAGTGTGGAAGGCAGCTTCCTTTTTTTTCGATCTGACTGTATGGGTGTGTTATCTTAAGGCTGACGAGAGTCTATTGTTTTCGCTGTTTCATTTGACTGGGTGAGACAATTTCTTCTGTGTTTTGTTTTATTTATCTTTTTACCCAAAGCAACACATTATAGGTTGGTGGTTTTTGTAAACCGATAGATCTTTGAAATTCATAATGTATTTTTCAGCAGTTTCTGTTGTTGATTTTCTTTAGAATGCTGTTTTTCTGGTTGCATGTTGCAGTCGGTTTGGAGTTTTTTCTTTCTTCTATGTCTGTCCTACATTGTATTTCTTTTCTATTGTACCTTTTTTTTTTTTTTTTTTTTACATTTTTGTGTGAACTTTTGCTCCTGAGCATTTAAATTATGATGGGGTTTTTTCTACACATTTGCAGGAAGGGTGTCGATTAACACGATTATCATGGCATGAGTAGGTTTAAAAAATACCTTTTGATACAAACACACGTCACCTTGGCGTCTTTGATTTTTGGATGTACAAATATTAAAATGCTAAGTTATTGAAATACAGTGACGTGGACCAGTGCTAGCTGTCTTTGATCACTGTACCTTACTATTTCCAGACAATCATCTCTGTCACGAATCTACAAAATGAAAATGAGAGAATGCCAAAGGGCTATTAAGTTCATTTTAATTGCATTAACCCTTGCGTTACTGATAAGAGCCCAGCATCTACCTATAATTCAGTCAATTAGATTAATTGATACTTTTTTCTGCCACAGAACCTGTGCCTAATTATTACTTAGTTGCTGTACCGGTGTCTAATCCACTGTGGATCAGTATATTCTGTAGTCAATCACTAAACTTTACTTTCTTTTTTTTTTTTAGTTAACAGAAAGTAATATGCTCTGTATGGCTTTATTTTCTTTAAAGGTTCTGTTCTATGAAGCAATCCTCTGTTTTGGATTTGGTGTTTGGAAAATCAAGATCTGGTTTTTACAATGATGAGGTAATTATATTTTCATCAAAAATGAATTTCCTTTTCAGTCATTTCTTTTTTGTTTTCAGGTCTATATAACACACTAATATACTAAAATGTTGTGAATATTGTCTTGTCTTATCTAATTGTTTTTGGCTTCAAATTATTTCAGGGATATCTATCGCAACTTCAGAAGATATGGGAAATTGCATGGTCTTTTGATCTTCAGTTTGGGTTTAATCATCATATATTGGAGGTCAATTCCAACAGCCTCCTTTGGCCTCTTCATGATCATATCTGTATTAAAACCCAAAGCAATGTGTGGGCAAAGCTGCTTTAACATTTTTATGTGTTTTTTTTTTTTCTATTTTATGATGACCAATTCTAGGTATGAAATATACTTTTCTAATGAGAGGAAAAGAATAGAAACCACTAATGAGGAAGTGAGGAAACTCATCAACATAGACGTCACTCTGAATTATGCGTAAGAAATCTGTCTCTTTTTTTTATTTTATTGCCAAGCTGATCAGTGTTGTTACTATGGTGATGATATGACATATTGCAGCAGAAGGTTGAGAATATGAAGACATGCATGTATCATGTATTTTTTATTTTGACACACTGTTTATTGGGGGGTGGTTGTAGCTCTTTGTGTAATGCCTTACACCCAGAAGGTATATGCCCCTCCCAAGGAATTTGCCAAACCTATAGTGTAAAGTGCTTTGAGTGGTCGACATGACTAGAAAAGCATGCCTGCCTTACACATCTGCTTTACACACAGAAGGTCCCGGGTTCGAGCCCCAGAGGAACCATAAACTTAATGACATCTCCCCTGGCAACTTGTGTAGGTTTCAAAGAGTCTCACTGTGAATTTCCCCATTGTGGGGCAGATAAATATAGGACATCCAGTATATATGGAAAACTAACTGTTTACCCTTTACCAAAAGGACAGAAGTGTTTCATTTACAATATATTTAGAAAGGTTATTGTTTGCTTTCCCTAAATGCAACTGTGTAAGTACCTGGCTGTTTGCGAGCTCTTTTGTTTAAACATTGTATACATTGTATTTCAGAGCAAGACCAGATGTTCGAACAAAAACACCATGGGACGCTCCAATCATATGGGAAGGGATGTTTGACAAGCATATTTATGACCAAATGCATATACATCTCAAGACAAATGTGGCAGTTACAGTTTTTGCAGTGGGAGGGTAAGTGTGCAATTGTTAATGAATTAGTGACACCTAATGGTATGCAATGCTTACTGTAACAACAACAATAGAATGCCTAATAGAACTACGATGATGATGATGATGATTATTATTATTATTATTATTATTATTATTATTATTATTATTATTATTATTATTATATACTATCTTCTAATATTTTAATCACTTCTTTTTTTTTTTTTTACTATTTTTAAATAACAATTATTTGCTCTTTTTCTTTTCCAAAAGGTACTTGAATGTCTACCTCAAGACTTTCCTTACCAGTGCAGAGAAGTACTTTATGGTGGGATTACCAGTAACGTATTTTATATTTTCTGATTTACCAGACCAAATACCATACATAGAGCTTGGTCCTCAAAGAGAAATTAAAATTATCAAGGTGGAACGGCACTCTAGGTGGCAGGATGTCTCTATGATGCGTATGCAGACAATATCAACACTAATCGATTCAGAGATTCGTCACAACTTCAGATACATCTTCTGCCTTGACGTCGATCAGGAGTTTAAAGGAAGATTTGGCTCAGAGGCATTGGGAGAATCTGTAGCCATGTTTCATGCTCAGTTTTACAGGGCTCCAAAATCCAGGTACAATTATGAAAAAAACCCTAAATCCAAGGCATTCATGAAAACAGGAGATTTCTATTACCATGCAGCTGTCTTCGGGGGAACATGGGAAAATGTGAAGAATTTAACAGATACATGCTTTGAGAACATTGTGGCGGACAAAGTAAATAATGTGGAGGCTGTGTGGCATGATGAGAGTCACCTCAACAAATACTTCTACCTACACAAACCAACTAAGCTGCTCTCCCCTGAGTACTGCTGGAATGAAAAGTTTCCTGGAAAAGACATACGCATCGCACGCCTGGTGTGGTCCCCAAAATATCATACGTCACTGCGCACATAAGCAAAATTAACATTCAAGAAATATCCTTTCCCTAAATAAAATATTTCAGCTGGTCTTAGCTGTGACGTAGCAACAGAACTTGACATTTCCCTCACTCTCTGTCCTTCTCTCTCTCTCTCTCTCTCTCTCCGTTGCACTCTCTCCCTCTCTTTGTACCATAAATCTATCTGTATAATATTTATTTATCTATTTGTGTTATTTGTCTATTTGTTTTGTGATACTTATTGTTGTATATGTAGATGATATAAACGTATAAAATTGATCGAATGATCATAAACTTTGAAAGTTATTTATTTTAAAAGATAAAACGTTTTATGTTTTATGCAATTAACATCAGTAGAACAATTGGTAGTTATCCACCCCTCTCCCTTTAAAAAAGGAAACAGGGCAGTAAAATCTAGCAATATTTTCTTTATGAATTTTCAATTACTTCTCCAGGACCTTTATTGAATTTCCAAAACAACATTTTAATCATTTTTCACATGTTCATCATTACAGGTCTAAATATGAAATTACATTAAAGATGTCTGTGGGATTATTTAACCCAACAGGGGTGATGATTAAATAATTCTTGTACAGAACGTATCAGACAATTCTGGCTTTATTGCATTGCTTTATTTGTGGCTATTTAAGATCAGGACTGAGGTAGACAGCAAGTAAAGAATCATTTGGACAACGAACAAAAGCCTACCCAAACTAAAAATTAATTTGTCTGCTTAAAAAAAAAGCCAATCAGGATGCTCCATAGCTTTGCGTTTGCGCATGTGTTCGTTCGTTACAGGACGTAAGGTGCAAATACACAAGTGACCGAACAACTTTGGATACATTTTTGTAAAGGGGAACGTTGTCAATGGACATCGGGTTCAACTTCCGCCGGAACCCAGGCGGAACCTGTCCCGCTTTATGTTGTACTGCCCAGCATTTTGGTCCGAGTCACGGAAATTGGAGATCTTGTCACTCTTTTTTATTCGATATTACTTTATTGAAAACAAACTATTTTATCTGCCAGGCTGCCTATGGGCACGCCTGTCAGTGCTGTCCACAGCAATGATAGGCCACTTCACGGATAGTGAAGGCATAGTGGGATGTCAATCAAACAGCTAAGCCACAGTATTCGCACACACTTAAATCGGAAAGGGCGCAGTTGGTGTGACACTGTGAAGGCGGCTGTGTGATGTGTGGCGAAAAAAAGAAGATACCATTTTATAAAGATTGGATTTAGACCGGAGACCGGTGGATGGAGATTCTGAACCAGCATTCTGCAATTTGTGTGAAAGCAAATGCTGCTTTCACAGAAATGTTAGGCTAAGTATAGATTCAAGAAGGACAACAACAACTAAGGTGCAATTAATATTCTTTCTGTAAAATGTATTTACAAATATGTATTTATGGCCACTTAATTTTGTTATATCCTAGGTTTTAATATTTGGTTGGTTTTGTTACCAATGTTTTTTCAAAAACGTGCTATCCATGGTGCAGAGAAAGGCTGTCGGCCTGCCACCTGCTGGATTGTGATGCAAAATGTTTGGTGGTGGTCGGGTATTTTTTTTTTTTTTATCACAGATGGTCCATATACTGGCTTCTTTACATTGAAATTGTTAAATTTTACATCAGGTATAAGTGTATTTTATGTTGAATGTGGAATTAAGATAATGTATCAATAAATATGTTACATTTCAAAATGTGTGTTTTTTAACCTAAGCTCTAGCAACCTTGAGGTTGGCAATGTGCGAGATGAGAGAAAAGCCGTTGCATTGTGCAACGTGCATAAAATTTGCTGTGATTTAAAAAAAGACAGAAAATATCAGCATTAAGTCAAAGTATTATTACATTATAGTATATATACACACACACACATACTGTATGTGTGTGTGTGTGATCTGGGGCTTTGAAAGCTGAGGTTTCAGACCCCCTGAGATAATTGAAAGCCAATACAAGTATGAAATTACAACAAAGATTCATTCTAAATTAAGTTAAAGATTTTTAATATTTTTATTTATATTGTAATAATGCAGATACACTGAATTCTTATTTATTGTTTTTTTTTTAATACGTTGATGCAACATACGCTGTATTGCCAAAAGTACCTGCTCACCTGCCTTTCAGTGATCCAACGGAAATGTGTGAAATGTTTCTGTTTTGGAAATTCAATAAAGGTCCTGGAGAAGTAATTGAAAATTCATAAAGAAAATATTGCTAGAAAGGTGTACGAAACTGAACAAGGTCCAATAGCAAGCTTCTGACGCTAGAGGGTGCAGATTGTCCTGCAAATATATACCATTTGTCTGCATTACCACCCTTGAAAACTAACACCTGCTAGGAATTCCTGCCATCAGACTGTTATTTTCTATGGATCAGATGCATTGTTTTTACTTCTTAACTGTTATGTTCTTAAGTGTTGGCTAAAGGATTTGTGCCTGTTAACAGAAGAAGTGAAACTAACAACTCGTGTTATTCTGGTATTATGATGTGGGTTTGGAAGGTGTGGTGTCACCAAACGAGTTAGGTCAGCTGTGCATGAACTTGTATAGAAGTTCTGTCGCTCTCTATTTTCTTTGCCCATTCTCAACAAGGAGTGTAGCATGTGGCAGAAAAAAAATAATTCTTACTTGTTACTTTGCTTCATTACATTCTCCAACTTCATTTGCAGTTGAGCTTGAAGAAGTACACAACACACACCGTTCTCTCACAGAAGACTGGTTTCTTGATGTCTAAATATGATGTTAGTGACATTCTATGGTCAAAAACCAAAGGAGTGAGAACAGCTGGATTTACCTACCTGTTGAAAAGTCCTGTTCCTCTACCACTACTTTATGACATTACTTATGTGTTACTACCGTAATATGTTTAGGTGTAAAAATCGCTGATGTTATGACAAAAGTTGTACTGCCTCACTGGGTGTCACCACTGTGTTGTTACAGATGAAAACCCACTTTGATTGTTAATAATAATAATAATAATAATATTGTTTGCTAATGGCAGATCCTTGTGCTGGTAGAATGGCCTGAGTCACACTGTGTGAGGGTTGTAATTAATACATTCACTAATCAAATACTTACAACTCATTTTGAGTAACCAGACACAGTCAGTTTTGTATAATATGTCCCCTAGTGTTGAGCCTATTAATCTAACATTTTCATGTTCATGTTTCCATCATAGTCAGAGAGATACATACGGTTAATTTGATAAATTGATAATTGGTGCAGGCTCAAAAATCAGAAGAATATCTTTTGTTTTTGGTTTCCTCTTGTGTAATTGTCACAATTAGTGTGTGAAGACAATTTTCATTGACTTGGAATTTGACTTTGATCAGATATGGTAGTATGAGTATATTATTTATGATCTTAGAAATTGCAGATTAAAGTGAAGTTAATTGAAATTACTGTTATATAGGAGAAGGAGAGCCAAACACTTCAATGTGTCTTTTCAAAGAAGTTCTATGGAACCACACTAAAGGTGTGGTTCCATTGTTTAGTGGTTATCATGCCTGCCTTACACATCTGCCTCACATGCAGAAGGTCCAGGGTATGAACCCTAGAGAAAGAACATTCTTAATGGCACCTCCTGTGGCAGCCTGTGTGGGTTGCTCTCTGCACCACCTTCTGCAAGCGCATTTCAATGACAATGTTTTATGATATTTTGACATTTAAAGTTACATGCCGTGAGCTTAGGGTCCTATGTCAATGTATTTTTGGGTCGTTAGATATTATTACATTATTCATTTCACTGTTGATATAAAGTTGTATCTGCAGGTGATTTGGTTTACAGTTTTTCAGTTGTGTCTAAAGAGAGGACAAGCCTTGGGTCGATTTGTCATCGTGACCCTTTCACACATCCACAGACTGTTATACTGTTGTTATGTGTGTCACAGTGATGTTGATGTGTAGATGACACAATTAAAGAACACCCACAGAGACTTTGTCTCTCATCAATGTTAGTTGTGTCATGTATTCTCATTGTCTTTTTTTACATGAACTGTAACTCCAGACATTGATGAAGTCAAACCTGTTGTAATAAGTGTAACATTCCCCGCTTTTTTGTATGTGTGTGTATATATGCACAGTATTTTAATATATGTGTGTATAAGTACTGCTAAATTAAGCAAGAGTTTAAAAATGCCATTTAAAACGTGAAGCCTCAAAACATGGCATCATGTTTCTACAGTAGTTATTGTTGACAAACAGGGAACAATTTCTACACATCATAACCAATAGCTACACCATATGCATTAATTCATGCCGAGAGGCGTTCAGACAGATTTGATGTATTATTTCTCCCCACTCACCCCTCAAGGATCAAAATGAAATGTACATGTTTTTTAGCAGCAGGAAAGTTCAAGACCCACTTCTGCTCTGAGACATATTTCCTTTGGTATTATATGTGGTATACTTTGACTAAATATATATTTGATATTGTTGCTTACAGTGATACCTGTCAATAACCTTTTCTACATGTTTGCTGAAAACACTGAATAATTGCAACTGAAGATAAAAGGTGTAGATTTGGATTCGACGGATCCTCAGTCACACACACCTGCCCAATTAAAGAGCCAGGGAACAGCCACTCATTACCTTCTAACACTCATTTCATTTCGATCGGACGTCAGTGCCTGCATTCAGAGAGAAAAGGCGTGGCGCAGGGTCAGAGACATATTACCGTGTACCTCAACCTCCAGTTCTGCTGCACCTCTGTGTAGAATGATACATTTCTTCACGTCAGAACTCAGTTCCAGTGATTCCTGTATCAACCATTATTACTTGTGTGCCACTATATTTACAAACTGTACGGCTTAGCTGTTATTAACATGGAAGCCCAGCTGGGTGTGGGCATGTTAAGACACTCTGTACTTTAAATTAAAATCTGTGATTATTCAAAAGCAGGCAAAACCTGATTTTAATTGTCATATTAAGTCCAAGCCATCACACCCTTTTCTCTCAGTCTCTTGTGTGGGACTTCAAACATCCCTGACCTTTTTTTCATGACCAATTTGGTGTTTGGTGTTAAGTCTAAACAGCTTACAGCTACATTATAAGTAAACAAGCCTAATGTTCTCTCATAGTGTTTCTTGAAGTAGTAGTAGTAGTTGCATACTTTAGTTATGAAGATCACCTAGCACACATACAAGGATATTTGGAATAAATGTGAGTTAGTTCAAGGACATTAACCCAAAACCTGTCTGTTATTATTTTTATTATTCTTTTTTCCTTTTTTTATTATTTCTAATATAAATAAACATGGAGGAAAAATATATACCACAAAAAACTTATTCTCAAAACATTTTGGTTAATACCTAGGGAACCTCAGGAGGGATTTCTCAAGATTTAGGTGCCTTCCCACAAGCCTGCAGGTAAAACTTCATCTTGAAACAGGATCAGGGGACTAGGGCCTGCATTCTTTAACTGCATTGTCTAACACACCACTCAAGTTGTTGAAGTCACATTTCACTTGGCCGGTTATCAGCCCAGGCTGACTAAAAACATGTTGTTCTACCAGCCAGCAAGAAGTGTCCGTGAGAAGGGAGCGTCATTTTTTTAATTTGAGCTGTGACAGTAAAACAAAGGACACAAACAACTGGGCAAAGGAGAAAAAGTGAGGACACAAACAACTGGGCAAAGGAGAATAATTTAGGAGAATCTAATTTACTGTTCCAAGGGTAAGTGGATGAAAAGTTGTGATTAATAGTTATTCTGTGGAAGTATTTGAGATTATTTGATTGATTGGTGATATTTGTTATTTGGATTATGTAATTGCTTTGATGTTGGTTTTGTCATAACAGTGTGAGAGATGTCCTAGTTCCATGTAACAGACTACGATTACCATGTTCTTCAGGTATTTAAAGGTTTTATTTCTACACCTTGAATTTAAACAATACAATCGCCTCTCTTCGCCACTGCTGTCAGTCCCCTCTCGTCTCATCTTCTGTCGTCTCTTCTCCTTTCCTGTCCTCTCTCCTCCCCTCTCCACCCCAATCCTCTTCACTGCACTCCTCTCCACTCCTCTTCAGGTCACTCATCTTCTCTTCTCTGCTTTGTACGGCTAACCCGCCCCTTCCCTCCTCTATGTCTCTCTTCTCACCTTTTCATACAAACTTAATAAAGTACCTATTACATTGAAGAACAAACGAGGACCCAGTCAAACCAGGAAGCTTTTACACCTAGACACATGCACAAATAAACACACCTTTGTTGTTGGTTAGGTTAGTTAATCTTTCGCTCTCTTGCTGTTATTCTCTCTCACAGATGTTCTAAGACCTTCACCTCACTCACCTTTCTTTGCTGGTAAATTAAAGATTGATTTCCACAGAAATGAGGTAACTGATCTGAGCACACACGTTTGTTAGAACAGCTGCTACTACTGCCATTAATAAACTAATATAAACTATATGGTGCAGTCTAAGTGATGCTCTGGTGCATAGGTATGGCATGTTAAGCATTCAATTCCAAATCTCAAATGTCTCCCTTGGCGATTATTTACATGATAAAGACTGGTGTCAATCCAACTGTTTCATTACATTACAACAAATCAACTGTTATGTCTACTAATGCCACTACATGGCGGCAGACATCAAATGTGCCAAATTACCTTTGAAAGGCGACAGTTATTCTTGTACATTTTATTCAAATTATTTTGCTTGGCCTTCTGAAGCCAACCAATACTGAAGCTGTCCACCAGTCATTTTGATCCTCATTTTGCCCTGAACACTAGCAGAGGTAACACTGACATAAACATTTATCTATTAAATAAAATTAATTTCTGAATCACAATTAACTCCACCACACATTGGGTTACAGGGGGAGTTAGCTTCCCCCTATTTTTTTCTTAAAACCACCCCTATTAGTAAAAGAACTAACTTTTGTTTGTTTTTTTTCCTTCACATCGTGGCAGTGGACTCATGCGTAAAACAAAGACTATGGGAAGATTCTTCTTCCTTCTGTTCTTTCTTGTCAGCTTACACTTCATATATGCCAGGTCAGTGCCAAGGACACTACAGAAGGTTTCCAGTAGTATTTTGTAAATCAGTCTGTACAGTATATGACAATACTTTTGTTTTAAGCTTGTTAAAGGTTTTTCTTCTTCTTCTTCTTTTTCTCACACTTGTGGCCAGTTTTAGGTATTTATCCCACTTTGCACATATGGGATACTGGCCCAAAGACAATGGAGAAGACATGAGACATCTTGTAAACATAGACATTACACTAAAATATGGGTAAGAGCCGGGTTCTTGAGTTAAGTGTTATAAATTAAAAACTGCTTCAAACTTGGTATAGGTCAAGAAGTCTAGAAGAATTACTAAGAATTAAAAAAAAACTCATCAAACTTTTGTCACAGTGAAACATCGTCTCTCTGCTAGTTTCTCAACATCTTGACTTCAGCCTGACTTGGGGCAGTGGTGGCATAGTGGTTAAACTTAAACTTAGGACCCAAGTCCTAAGGAAGAGGACTTGGGTCTGAAAGATTTTGGGTTTGAGTCCACCAGTTTGCCACTGAGGTGGTTCAAGGCTAGCACCATCCCCACACACTGCTCCCTGGACAGCTTAAAGCTGCTGATGAGTTAAAAGCAGAGGGCACATTTTGTTTAGTAAGGGTGCATGAGTACCATAGAAATGTATGGGGCTGGCCAACCAGTTAGTCAATGTATTGAGTTCCTTGTGTTTCACTGTGCCTTATTTTTAACAGGTGTGTTGTTAAGAAGACAATAATACCATAACACTTTTTTGATTTATTGTATTTAAGTAAATAAATTACTGTAGAGAACTAAAAAGTAGCCTGAATGCAAAAGATTATTGAATAAATTGAACTTAAACCTGTGACAACACTGTGTTGTTTCAAGACAGTGTATAAAAAAGTATTTTTCTAAACCAAGTATAATTTAATTTTTTTACTGTATGATTTTAAATCACTACCTTTGTTAACAATTTCTTCTGAATCAAATTTCAGGGCGAGGGGAGATGTACGGACAATAACGCCATGGAAAGCTCCAATCATATGGGAGGGGATGTTTGACCAGCATATTTATGACCAAATGCATATTCATCTGAAATCGACGGTGGCAGTCACTGTGTTTGCTGTAGGCAGGTATGTTCAACCTCTGCACAGTTACTGTCAAAGAGTTCATGCCTCAGTGTACATTTTAGACCATTCACCATTCTTGTTTGTTTATCTGACCTAACCAGTTCTGACTGTGCTTGTTTAAAAATTCATATTTTATATACCACATTGGTGTGTTTTTTGTTTTGTTTTTTTGTTTTTTTGTCAAACAAAAATCAAATCAAGAGCAACTGGACAGTTTCAGTTTCGTAAGGACATTCCACTTCTTCATCCAAGAGGCTTCTTCAGTTCCAACTGCTGGGGAAATTCTGGTATTTAACCTCAGAGAGGCTGAAAACCTGTATTCCAAAGAGAAGATTAATCACAACATTCCTCTCTTTGGAATTGGGTATGGTCGCCTCCTCAATTTACTACAACGAACCTCGTTTCAGCCTCTCTTTGATGAAGAGTTGAAATGTCTTCAAAAAACCAAACCAAACCAGTCCAGTTGCCTTTGATGTAACTGCTTTGCATATGAACTAGTACATATTTTCAACATTTGCACACTTCAAATACTTTTCTTTTTTCTTTTTTTAAAAAGGGGGCGGGGGCTAAAATAAACTCAAATTATTCTTATTCTTTTGTTTTAATTTTTTCTGATCTCTGTTATGCCAGATATTTATTTATCTATGTAAACATATTGATGACCCTTGGAGACATTGTTGAATATATTTTGATTCCTTTCACTCTCTTCTACAGGTACCTGGATGTTTATCTCCGGAAATTTCTTACATCTGCAGAAGAGTATTTCATGGTGGCATTACCAGTAAAATACTACATATTTACAGACACACCAGAGAAGGTACCAGACATTGAGCTAGCCCCTCAGCGAAGCCTGAAGGTGATCCAGGTGGAGAAGCACTCTCGGTGGCAGGACATCTCTATGATGCGTATGCAGTCAATATCAGAAATCATAGAATCAGAGATTCGACACAATTACCGATATGTCTTCTGTCTTGATGTGGATCAGGAGTTTAAAGGAAGATTCGGCTCAGAGGCTCTGGGGGATTCTGTGGCTATGCTCCACGCCCTGTATTACAAACGTCCAAAACACAAATACACCTATGACAAAAACCCCAAATCCAGGGCATACATGAAAACAGGAGATTACTATTACCATGCAGCTGTCTTTGGGGGAACATGGGAAAATGTAAAAAATTTAACAGATGCATGCTTTGAGAACATCTTGGCGGACAAATTGAACAACGTGGAGGCCTTGTGGCATGACGAGAGTCACCTCAACAAATACTTCTACCTACACAAACCAACCAAGCTGCTCTCCCCTGAGTACTGCTGGTACGAGAAACTTTCAGATAAGAACATCCGCATTACACGCTTGGTGTGGGCAACAAAGTATTATAACTCACTTCGTGAACCCTAGATTTGCCGTCCAGCAATGTTGCATGAAATTTTACTTTATGTACCGTATGCCCCATTCATGAAAATGTCGGGTTTTGAGGATAGACAAGGCCTCAAGTCATTTGTTGGCTATTATAGAAGAACAAATGTCAAAAAAAAAAAAAAAAAACGCTGGATACAAGCTCAAACAGTGGATATCGGTACAATTTTCTGTCTTTGATACTTAAAACATGCTCACACAAAGGAGTCAACTGGTTTATTCACACGTCATTGAATCAACAATACATTGTAGAGAAAGTTGCATCAGCAAAAGAATAAAACTGTGCACACACACACACACCCAGAGAGAGAGAGAGAGAGAGAATAAAATCCTTAGAATTATTAGTTATGTCTTATAATAACGCTATACATTTTTCTTCTAAGAAAAAGTTCCTCTGGAGCTAACATTTACAAATTTAAAAAATGTGTTTTTTAAACTTTAATTTTTTTTGAATACTTAATAATACTGCTCCTATACTTTAATATGAATTAATGCTGGATAGTATTTGATTTGAAAAGGTTTTGTGTTTATGTTGATAAATCACAAACATTTTAATACCCTGATTTATACAAATTATGACATAGGAGAACTTTTGCTTCTTCCGGTCTTATTTGCCATATTGGTGATTTTTCATGTGAATACAATTAATCTATCATTAAATGTGAGCTAAAGACCCAGTAATTCAGTTCATTAATTTATTTTTATTATTATTTTTATTTTATTTTATGGTCTGCATTGTCATTGTACCACGGGGATACAACGAAACTGAGCCTCTGCTTTTAACCCATCACCAAGGTGAGTAGTGGGCAGCTTTACGCTCCTGGGGAGCAGTGTGTGGGGACGGTGCCATGCTCAGAGCACCTCAGCAGAACTCCTTAAAGAACTTTGATGTTCATCTCTACAGAATGGGGCTTGGCAGAGGAAAGAGGTTAAGGAAAAAACAAACCTTAATTAGAAAACTTTATAAAAGCGGTTCCTTATGTTTCTTTAATTTGTTGATTAATTATTATAAGTAATTTCTGTTTCTGTTTTCTTTACAAACCTGTGATATTATTGTACTACAAAGAGGAGTCTAACTCCTCTTTGTAGTATAATAATATTTTATTCAAATCAACATCGCTCCCTTGCTAAAAATATACAGCAGACGTCACTATCCGATCCGGAGAGAATGATTATTCCGGACCTGTGACCAATCTCTGACGAATTTACGAGATTAGATGATTTTAATGAACCGGTTTTTCAGACGTTCGCGGCTATAGACTGCGGGCGCTGCTATTCTAGTAAATACGACAACAGCGTCACTGAGTTAAGCCAATCAAATCATTTGTTTACCCTGCATCGCCGACGCAGCGGAAGACGCTGTGGTGACACAAAGGCTTGCTCTAAAAAAGGTAAACGTGGTTGTTTTAAATGTGAATGGACGGAGAAATGTATATTCGTTCTTTAGTAGTTCAGAGCGTGTGCCTCACATGATCCGAAAACGGTGCATTAATTAACTGTGGCAGCGTAAAGTGCCAATACGAAACAAAGTACAATACCTTTGAGCAAAGTTAGCCCTCTCGTCACGCATACATTTAAAAACAAATGTTCACCGACGGTCCCCCCCAAAATAAAATTTTTTGGGGGATGGGACAGATTTGAAGGATTGCTTAAACTCTGATGCTGAGACGTTGTTTGAGGAAAAAATAAAAGACGACATTATTTTAAAAAAAGCAATTAAATTACTTGCAGGTCAGCCAAATGTCTAGTTCTCTCATTAATAAAAGTTAAAAAAAGGAATATTTAAAAGAGAAAATGGTGTTGAAACCTTTGTTTGTATTTTTTCTAAAAAATAAATAAACATTTTTTTAAAAGTTCTGAAGATGTTGACTTTTACTTGGAAAGTAGGCCATTAATTCTTTAGGCTGGGACTCTTAATTTAATTCTATTGAAAGTTATTTGGCGCTGTTTGCACTTTTATTTATTTTATTCTGAGGTGTTCTTTTTTTAATGAAAAATCCTTAAATGTATTTGCATGAGAGTGCTTTTTGTTTATGATAAAGATCTAGCAATGAACTCAGTCAAACATTTACTGCATTGAAAATTGACAAAAGGTACTGTTGAAACTATGAAATATTGTTGAAATATCAAAATGTGGACATAGAGTAGAGCTATAAGAGACAAGATAGACTTCGGTTCCGAGCTTTTACTTGGAAGAAATTTTAATAGCTAGATCTCAGTGACTTTTAAATGAATACCCCTGATTTATAGTTTAAGTTATCACTGATATCATAATCAAATTAGTCTTCCTAAAAACACCGGAGGGCGCAGTTCTGCATAACCAGCAATGCTTCATTTACACTTACACTCAGTTTTATTAAACAAAACTCCCTTCTTGTTAGCAAAAGTAGATATATTCAGACCTTTACACCATTATTAGATCTTAATGAAGCTACTGTTCATCGGTTAATACCTTCTTACACAGTGTGCTTAGTCAGTGTTATTAAAAGAAACAGGACCGGGGTTGGTATACAATCCTGAGAGCAACCACCGCCTCTTTTGAATTAAGAGTTCTTTTATAATATGACCAGTAATTTATGTAATGGAACATGATACATGCACCATAGAGGCTGTTCACTTGTCATGATGACGTCTGAAGGATGCTTCACGGCTTTGTGTGAAAAGGGTGGAGAGAAGAGTTGCACAGGATTGGCTGGTCTTACTTGTTCATCTACCTCGTGTGCATATGTTTGTGTGTCAGATGGTGTGGAGTTGCAGAACTGGTTGGGTGGATGTTGCCACAGTGGTGCAGCTCAGGTCAGGTTTGTATAACCTCCAACATTTTATTGAGGCTATGCAGTGGTGCTGAACTCCTGCAGAGCCAGTAGTGCAATGTCACCAATCAAAGCACTTCAAAATCAAAATATTTTTGATCCGAATGTCTCACTGTAATTAAACCCTTATGGAAGTCTCACCATCGTAGAGAATAAAGAAGATAGATAGATAATAGAAGATAATGTTTTCCCACAGTATTACACTTACAGTAGAGCTGGCTAATGCTACTGCCTATGATTTGAAATTAAACATTGTCTCACTTCTAAAATTATTATTCACATTCTGCATCCCACAAATTTACCACAACAATCAAGAGCAGGTTTTAGGCACATGTACAATGATTGTGATTTATTAAATATATATTAAATATGTTAATATTGCAACAACTTTAGCTGGAGCTTTGGCAACTAAATGTTAGTAGACAAAAAGAAACAAAATATCATTTTATGTCATCGCTCAGTGTCAGTGTAACAATACTTGATGTGTATCATATCACTTTTGATGTCATTACAGGGGTCTGGTTTTTCACTTTGTGTCAGTGGTTTCAAACTCCCAGCCTCCTGGTTACTTTCAGCCCACAAATGGCTAGATTTGTTGTACTGACAGTTGAACGCTCCAATGAAATTGTGGTGGCAGCGTTGGTACCCTGATTATTAGAGTTCGAAACCCTTGCTTTATGTGAAACTTTGAATTCTTGGCAAAATGTCTGTGAATGTTTCCCACTGTGAATAGTCTTGTTGGAAACTTCTGGATGGGGATGTAACAATGGTATTGTGAAAACAGTGACTTGATTCAGATATTTGAGTGAATGTGAGATCATGTCTGTCGGTTCTCAATCATCCAAGCCATTTACCCAAAGCAAGACAACCAAGACAGTCCAGCCCAGAACCCCACTTAACTGCTTTGTTTCGTTGTATCCATGTGTTACAATGACAATAAAGACCATAAATAAATAAAATAAAGGTTACATCATAATATAATGATATTTTAGTTCCTGTTAATGTTTAGGAAATCTGTGGAGTTTCTGGTGGTAGTTTGTGTAACACTGCAGACAATTTTGCAATTGTTACTCTTTTTGTTGGCTTCCTTTAAAAGCGAAATTCAAGAAGTCCAAGTCTGCTTGGAGCTGACAACAAGCCCAGAGGAATGAAACTGGATCCAGATGAAACCAGTGTATTATATTAGGTAACCTTTCCTTCTTTATAAACAGTTGACACTAGAAGCAACAGAAACTGGCACATCTCAAAACACTCTCCTCCTTCAGACGCAGCTTTTACACCAGAATTAGCTGCATAAGAAAGTAGAGCAACATCAGTGTTTCTGAGAAATAACTCAATCGAATACTTAAATGTACATGTTTTGGTTTGGATAATGAAAGTGAAGAGTGAATTGCTGTGCTGGACAATAAAAGCTTAATTCTGTACAGTACTGTACTACAGGTATAAACCTGTCACTCTTTTATATATGATTTGCAAACACTAAAAATCGAAAATTAATTAATCAATAATTCAATCAAATAATTAAAAACTTTGTATTTGATGATTTTAGATTGAGAGATTTTCTGTTTTCTCCTATATTTTTTGTATTTTTCTTCTGTCTATCTGCAGAGTGTGTACAGATCATATACAGTCACAACCCTGTGTTCTGGTCTGTTGTGGCAGCACCATTTAACTGTAGTGGCCCTGACTCTAGCTGAGGTTAGCTCAGGTTTCTGTTGTCACAGCAACATCTTAGATCGCTGGATGGATGAATGGATGAATTGAAAGATAGATAGATGAACTTTCCTGAGTATTCACTCATGGCCCACACTGCATCATTTTTATGATGTGACAATGGGAATTGAAGGTAATGTTGCTAAGAGTTGCCACCCGTTGTGTGTTAAAGAACTATTGTGAAAATTGATTTGTAAAAGAACTCTGACTTTCTCTTTGAGCACTGTAAAAAAGGGTGGGGAGGTAAAAGAAAAAGAACATACACACACGCCCATGACAAATCTGTTGTGTGTGCCAGAGATTCTTCCAGAGATGTTCACAGCACTTCCTTTGACACCCATCTAAAGGTTTTCAATGGGGTGTATTACTTAACTTTCCATGCATGGTAAAGGTTGGTCATATCTCTTCATCCACACTGCAGAGGTGAGTCTCTCTTCAACTGTGTTGTTTCAGTTCTGAAATATTTAGTGCACAGAGTATATGTTTGTTTGTATACCACCTTTATTTTCATTTGAATAAGGTCTGAACTGTAATAGGCTACAGTCACACTGTTTACATGTCAATACTAACACGGGGAAGACACAACTGTGGACAATGAAATACAATTTACATATTTATTAGTTACTTATCGATTTTCTTAGTCAGTATTAAATTAGAAGGAAGAATGTTTGTTGAGTCTCAATCTCAGTAAACTAAAAAAAATTATATATTTGTATATATATATATATATGGGCAGTGGTGGCTTAGCGGACTTGGGTCTCTAAGGTTTCAGGTTCGAGTCCACCAGCTGCCAAGTTACCACTGAGGTGCTCTGAGCATGGCACCGTCCCCACACACTGGTCCCCTGGGTGCTTAAAGCTGCCCACTGCTCCCTGGTAATGAAAAATTACTGGTAAAAAGATTAAAGCTGCCCACTGTTCACTTTGGTGATGGGTTAAAAGCAGAGGTCACATTTGGTTGTGTGCAGTGGTGTGCACTGACACTTTAGTTCACGTTCCTTCCTTCTTTTAGTATTAATTCAGGTACAACTAACAACTAACAACCTTCTAGGTGATAATGTGTGAAATTGTATTTGTGTATTTGAGTTAAATAACTAAGCTTGAGGGATACACAGCACTAAGCTAATGTATGTTTTTTTTGAATGGCACCGATTCCATGGCTTAGCTCTGACAATAAATTTGACAGAATAATCCTAAATCCTCTAACAGCGTACACAGTGACAGTATTGTGTCACTTCATGGGAACATGACGCCAACCCTTTTGAATGAGAGTGATGTGGATTGGAACTTAAGACGTAGGTGTTTTTACTCATCTGACTTGTTCTGTGACTCACGACTAAAAACTGAAAAAAAAAAAAAGCAGAATCAAAAGCACCATAACAAGTTAGACACGTTAATCGTGTTATCACTTTTCTTTACACTCACACACACAGCAAACAGCAGCCAACACACACACACACAATTGTGCATCCTTTTGGCAACCGGACCTGGTACATTGTCAAGTAAAACTATTTGTGAGAAAATGTTTTATTAATGCATATTT
>NC_024311.1:5870803-5890891 GCF_000523025.1 Cynoglossus semilaevis | reverse complement strand
GGGGGTTGACAAATGTGTTGAAAAGAGAAGAGGTTCATTTGATCTATCCAATGACGGAAGAGGAAATGGGAGGGACTTAAGAGTACTGTAGACCAGAATCACAGGTAGTGATTCTTCATTTGGATCTTCATTGGTTCAAAGCTTTGTGAGTAATATTTTATCCCTACATTTCAGTAATAGTAAGCTATTGTTAATTATTTGAGAAGGCAATTTATATAGAAATATATGTGTGTGTTTGTGTGTGTATGCATTACTATGTAGATGTGCGTAAATATATAGGTATATATATATACCTATATATATATATATATATATACACACATGCAGTACATATATATAAGCCATATTTTTTTCACAGTGCTTTGAATGTAGAAAGTTTCCCCCAAACAGCACCATGGACTAACTATGTTATACATTGTTGTGGATTTGTTCCTTGGTGGCTGACTGTCAGTGAAGCTCTCTGCTCTCCTTCCTTCCATACGTTGTATTTGAGCAGAGAGCAGGCATGTCTGCAAAATCTCAGCTGTGTAGCGTTCTACCGTCTGCCTGCTGTATTTACGCTCCTCTTGTACGGTGGCTCTTCTCTCTGTCAACATTACGCTCTGAACGAAGCACAAAGCAGAAAGAGAAATAACTTGCAAAGCTGTTGATATTTACTAATCAGCTAAGCTGACGATTTAAAGTCCAGTCTTGTTTTTCTATTTTTGTTTTTCAAAGATTGTTCATTGTGCAGTTCAGTTCCTCTGAACATTTATATTAAGTGTAAGTGTGAGGCTGTCTAGGAGAAAAGAATCTTAAAAACGCCTTTGATGCAAGAGGCTGACAATGGTTCTAATTATAACTTCGGTGGCATTTTTTTCCCATTATGCATTTAGTCATTCCAAACTTTTTTTCCCCCAGATGCTACTTGTCTGAAGGAGAGAGTTAAACCCTATTCGCAGCTATGAGGTAATGTAGCAATATAATTTGTCCTCTGTAGTCAAATTTATACAGCGCTAGGTCAGCAAAACTTAAGAGATTTTGTTTGGAAGCACAGAATTAAAAATTTTTAAAGCAAATCTTTTGTCGGAAAAATTGTGAGTGGCTTATATGTTGAATATTGGCTATTATTGGCATTATTTGCTATCCATCAGGTACATTTTTGTAGAAATTTACATAAGTTACAGTCATTTGAAGTTACTGTATGATGGCAAACCAGTAAAAGGTGTCAACTGCACAACATTATATTCCATAAATTTGAAACCAGTTTCACTGCATTTGACTTTTTGACTTTTTTTCCGCTTATTCGGCACCATTTATGTTATTTAATACCTGCTTTGTTCTGATTTGATTTGTGCTTTCTGCTTCTGCTTTTTCCAGTGTGCTAATTCGTAAGCTTAGGACAGCTGGAACCCTGTGCGGTTGTTTTTTTTTCGTTATCAGCCTCAACTTCATATATACAAGGTAAAGACGTCTCTCTGATGATGTTTTTAAAGCATTTTTTTCCTCTCTTGCTGGTGACACACTATACAATTCTTTTCTGATAATAATAATTTTGAAAATGTTTTTAACAACATGATGATTATGGTCATTTTAGGTATTTTTCCAAAGTCCCTTTGAGCAACTGGGCCACAAACAATGATGAATTAAAGGAACTCTTTGATGCTGATATTACACTAAACTATGGGTAGGGAATGAAGTCTCTCATTTTGCTACACATTGTTAAGATGCCCATCTGTAAGAATGACTGTTCTGTAATCACTGTAAATATTTACTGTACTTACTGTACTACACAATAATAAAATTATCATAGACAACGATCGTCAAAAAATGTCAAAATCACTAAATTGCAATCATTTTCTGTTTCTATTACCTCACCATTGTTCTTGTGTGTATCTGTAATTTCAGAGCCAGAACAGATGTTACGACAATAAGTTCTTGGAAAGCTCCGATTATGTGGGAGGGAATGTTTGACCCAAATGTTTATGACCGAATGCACATTCACTTCGGGTCCAATGTGGCAGTCACTGTGTTTGCTGTTGGCAGGTTTGTGTTACTTTTCAAACAGTTATTCATTTGTCTAAGCAATTTGAAATCAGGACCTGAAAACTACACATATTTTTCTTTATCATAACTGGGTAAGTAAGTAAAAAGTAATTAAAAAAATGTCTAAGACCCAGTGTTTAAGGACTGGTAATCAGCAGTGTGAATACAGGTGTAACAGGAGTGGTGTTACTTACATGTCAATCAATAAATACCAGAAAGGTGAACTTTTCATTTGTATATCTCTGTCCCTAAATGCACAAATATTCCCAGAATTTGACTTCACATTTTGTGGTTATGATTACCACAAAATGTCATATTTATTTTATTTTTCAACACAGCAAAGTTTTAAAAATAAATAAATAGTTATATAATAACTTTTATCACACGTTGCTTTCTGGACGGCTTCCCAATGTTTAATAAAAATGTAGTAAAGCTGCTGCTGCAAAAATGTTTGGCTATCATGCTAAGGCTTGAGTCACCTTATGGAGAGCTGGTAGCAGAGAAATATATTTTTGTAAAATAAACTATATAAAAAGTAATTCAAACCAGATACTACATACTACCAACTACTGTAATCCTCAGATATAGCAACAACCATTCAGTTGCTAACGTATGGAGTGATTGACAGCTTAAACCTGAACCCTGGGTGGTACACTTATTTTAAAGTAGTGCTTTGTAGTGCTTCCAAATTTACATAAAGTCAGCTGTAGCGCCTCCCTGCCTGAGGTAGACATTGAGATTCTAGCATATAGACATATATTTTGTATAAACAGTTACACCTACCTTAAATAGTAACGGGTGTTGTTCACATGCTTTCTGCTTGCAAGTCATTTTTAATTACACATTTTATTATTCTTTGTGTTTTTTTCCGTAAAGGTATCTGGATGTCTACCTGTTGAATTTCCTTAACTCTGCAGAAAGGTACTTCATGGTGGGATTACCAGTGAAATACTATGTGTTTACAGACACACCAGAGAAAGTACCAAAGGTTGCGCTTGGTCACAAGCGAAGCATGAAGGTTCTCAAGGTGGACAGATACGATAGGTGGCAAGACATCTCCATGATGCGCATGCAGACCATATCAGAGATCATAGAATCAGAGATACGTTACAGCTTCAGATACGTCTACTGCTTTGATGTGGATCAAGTGTTTAAAGGCAGGTTCGGCTCAGAGGCTCTGGGTGATTCTGTGGCCATGATCCATTCCCAGTTTTATAGATATCCAAAGTACAGGTACACCTTTGACAAAAACCCTCAATCCAAGGCGTTCATGAAAGTTGGAGACTTATATTACCACGCTGCAGTCTTTGGAGGATCATGGGAGAACGTGAAGAATTTGACAGACACCTGCTACGAAAACATCATGGTGGACAAAATAAGAAACGTTGAAGCTTTGTGGCACGACGAGAGTCATCTGAATAGATTCTTTTTTGACAACAAACCGACCAAGCTGCTCTCACCTGAATACTGCTGGAATGAGATTTTCCCTGACCAGGACATACGCGTACCCCGATTAGTATGGGCACCAAAATATTATGACACACTTCGTACTTAAAACATTGACCAGTCATGTTGAAAACTCAACTATAAGGTATAAGGTATAAAGGGGTTTTTATTATAGAAGCCAGGCTATTAAACAATTTGAAATGGTAAAAGAAAGGGTCAGATTTGAGCATTTTATTTTAATTAGGAAATATTTGAAATGTACTTATTTTCTTTTCTTTTCTTTCTTTTTTTTGGCTTATTTAAGGTAGAAGCTGTCCCATGTTACAGAAAAGACACTTAAAAGACAGCAGAGGGTATATATGAATTAAGTTATTGTCAGGGATTATTATTTTTGACTTGTCTTGTCTTATTATTTATTTTTATGGATTCTGAAGAAAACACTCAATCTGTTATTAGTTATGTTGTTTCATTCTGTTTTGAGGACTTTCTAAGGAAAATAAAGCTATGTTGACTTTGAATTAATTTGATTATATTGATATAACTAACGTATTCAGTTTATTGTGGTGTTCTGAAGATGCATATGTCCATTCTAACAGTAGAGGGCAGTACTGCGCCGCATGGGTCGTCGAAAATGCTGCATAAAAGAAAAATGAAACAAACCTCCACAAGGTGGAGCTCAAAGTACATAAAAGATCGCTAGATCCTACTGTCAATAATAAACATCATTATTAGTCACAAATCAATACACCAAATTATAATTATTACTACTATTATCATTATAACTTGTAACTTAGCTTATCAGCACTGTTTTTGTTATAAAAATCAAGTGATTTCTTTTATCACCACCAGTGTCAGCTTCATGGCTGTACAGTTTGTCATTGTACTAGTAAAGCTTTTCATACAATAAAAAACGCCTAGAAATTAAAATATACAAAATGTTAAATTAGTACTCAGGTCTTAGTGTAGCTTTGATCACTGTGAAGCACAAATACTTTTTCATAGACTGGTTAAATTGGTTCACTGTAAACAACTTTAGCTTACCACAACTTACCACTATTGTGGTTATTGTTCCTGTTGTTGTTTGCTGTTGTTCCGTTCTAAGGTGTTCCAGGTCTGTTTCCCCGTGCCTCCTGTCATGCTTTTCCTTCTGTTTCCTCCATCTCTGTGCCTGAGTGGTCTTTTCCCCTGAGTTAAGGCTCAATTTCTGTTAGATATTCTTCAGGGGCAGTGGTGGCTGGGGCAGCTTCAGGTTCGAGTCCACCAGCTGCCAAGTTGCCACTGAGTTGCTCTGAGCATGGTATCGTCCCCACTCACTGCTGCCCACTGTTCACTTTGGTGATGGGTTAAAAATAGAGGTCACATTTGGTTGTGTGCAGTGGTGTGCTGTGTCACGATGACAAGGAGTTCACGTTCCTTTATTTCATGATATTACATATAAACCTCTGTACCCGATCTGTGTTGCGTGTTGCGTTCAGGTCCCGCCTGCAGACCGTACACAACAGTTTCTTTAGAACATTAATTAAGCTTTATTGATGTATCTAAGCTGTGAAATACGCTGTTCCTTTACAACGTTTTTCTCTTAAATTTGTTACATTTTCACCGTCACTCCCAGAATGACTGCAGCAGCAGTGTATCATGTTGTATATATTGCACTGAGAAAATGATGTGCATTTTCAGACTTTAGGAAAATCTCCACACCAATGATATTATCATCTGATAGCATGCAGCAAATGCAGCACTTTGAAGTTCAAGTTTGAATACAGAAAAAAACTCATTACGAGTAATGTTGCTGGAACGTACAAGCCAAGTGAATAATCACAGCCGCAGTTTGGTGACTCAAACTGCTGTGTGAGATTTATAGCAGGGCAGTGGAATCCATACATCAAGGAGCTGACAGGATTTTCTTGTAAATAATGTCACCAGCAGCACTGCGATAAATCTCTATGTGAGCACTGTTTGTACAATGTACTGTATATCTCACAATATTATATGTCATCGTTCGGCATTTGTTGACAATGGGCTGTTTTTCAAGGGCCCTTTGAAATATAGTACTTCACAGGCTCATTTTTTAAAATTTATTATTGTGCTTATTCTCGGGACTTTCAGCCTACTGTAGGAGCCATGTTTAAGGTTTAAATTTAGCATTTTCCCTTATGTGGTCGATTTCACCCATGAGCGTGTTGCTGCTTGGAGGCACTGACGTGTCATTTTGCTTCGATCTTGTGTGTAGTTTTTTTTTTTAATTCTGCCATGATGATGTTATTTGTTTTCTACAGACAACGCTTTATCTTTTTTGTTTTGTTTTGTTTAGTCAGTGGTGAGTGGATACTGCACTGACAGGCCAGAGGACAGTGAGATCACTAGATTTTTAGCCAACCTTGTTGTTTTGTGTTGACTCTAAAACAACCTGATACACTTTAGAAGTATGGTCTCCAGAAAAAGCTCTAAATAGTTTCATTTTATGCCAAACTGGCCTCCACTGAACAGTAGAGAAATCATTTTGGCTTAAAGAATTTTGGAAACATTCAACATCAAAAGAAAGATTTTTTTTTGGCAGCTGTATAAACGTTTTTTGACGTACCTGAAAAGTCTTGAAACTAGATAAAAGCTGCTGTACATATTGAATGCTTACAGATTGCTCTGTAGTGGGTGTGGGCCTGACTGGCCTGCCTGCATTCTAGGTTTTTCTATATTTGTCACTGTAGCTTTCTGCTGATAATGAATAGGTGAAAAAAACAGATGAGACCGTAAAATGTTTAAAAAAACTTTAACTTTACTTTGGTATATCTTACCAGAGGGGATTTTACACAACTTAAACCATTATCACTAAATCATCTAAAAGGTTAATAAAAGAGATGGAAATAATTCAAGTATTCTGGGGCCAGGGCAGGTCACGACCTCTGCCCCAGACCACAACTTGTGTAGTGGGAGGGAACTGAAGAATATTCTGGTCATAACTAAGAATAGTACCATGTATGTCTTATACTGTAGTCCATTCAGTAGTTATCATTTGTATGAAGGGATTGCAAATAATAATAATAATAATCCTAGGGTAATATGTATTTTACGTTTTTCAAAGACTTCAGTCGAATACTACTATGGTCTCCTCCCCCAATCGCTGGACACCTTTGTCAGGATATATATGTCAAAGGTGTAACATCATACTTCAAAGTATCATTTCAACTTTGGAAGGGTCACATTCCTTTGTGACAGTGGGGGAGGGGGGTAGGGAGAGGTTTCACTGAGTCAGAGGAGGAAGGAGAGGTAGAAGAAGAGCTAGACACAAAAAGAGGTGAAGAAAGGCAAAGAAAAATGCAGGCGAGAGGGGTAAAAGAAGGAAGAGCAGAGTTATGAGATCCAAAGTCCTCTGACACTTATGACCATCTGGCATGGTTCAACCTTCCCATCATACACATTCCTGTCTGACACACTCACAAAGCACCATTGTACACAAGTGGATCTGACTCATATCCTCACTACTACAGAGGCTATAGGCAAAGAAGACACACCATAGAATTACATGCAGTCTCACACTCTCATCTCTTTTCCCTGCATAGACACACACACACACACACACACTAGCCTTGATCCACCCCTATTGTGCAGTAACAGAGTGACAGGTTTAATACACCTGTAAATGATTCCCTACTGTACAGAGAGGTGGTGTTGACTTCAAAAGATAAGGGAGAGGAGGAGGAGGAGGAAAAGGAGGAGGAGAAGGATGTATGTGCCCTTGTATATGACCCCGATGGTCATTGAAGAAATTACCTTGCGATCTCTTCCCTATTCTGACTCGGATGTCAGTGGTAAAAAGATAAAATCACGGAATAATTTTCCAGCCTCCATAATGAAATGGAGCAGAAATGGAGACACGTGGGTGAAGGACAGTTTTTATTAATGATCAACCGATGCTTCCTGAAGACAAAGACACATGACAGCACATGACATGAGAAGTAGGTGGAAACAAAACACACAGCTGAGAATCTACATTCTGTGTTACACTGTGTTTTTGGCAGTACTGCCTGTCATTTTACCCAACATTAATACACCAAGTTGAATGTCTGCAATAATGAGTGTTCCTCCTTGTATAACCAACAGGGTGTGCTAAAGTGTCGATGTAAAAATGAATCAACAGAGGAGGGTTTTATTTATTTTTGCATTTATTGTATTTATTTATGTTTATTTTGGCGTCTGAGTTTGTTTACCTACACACAATTTGAAACATTTCACCCAATATGCATTGGGTGAATTCTACATCATCTTCTACAAAAGGTGAAATAAGAGTTAAGTGAATACTGTATATATTTTATATATATATAAATGTTTTTAATTCCATCTTTCTAAGTTTCATAAAAAGTGCAGACTTTCACATGTGCAGCACTTGCACTTCCAGTTTTCGTTAACTTTTTTATGTTTGACTTCATGAAGTATAGGCTCAAGTTCAAAGCCGCTCAGAAGTGATTTTTTTTTTCTCTCCATCCTGTTAACACTTCAACGGACATGAATCCATTAAAAGAGCAAGCAGGTATATTGGGAGAGCTGAGCCTGGAGAGTAGAAATATCCCCCAGGCAGAAGGTTTGTGTCCGCCAAATTGGACTGGCGAGAAAAATCCCCAAATTCCCTCTGTGAATGCCACTAAGTAATTAATCTCCAGCAGGGGTTTGCCCCCCCTCCGTGACATGTGAGTGACAGGCAGGTTCTATGCATGAGAGACGTTTCATTGCTTACCCTCAGGCCTGCTCCATCATGGCCTCCACTTCTTTCATGTTTTTTTTTTCTTTTTTCTGTCTGTCCTGTGAAGCGGGCAGTGAGAGAGAACACAAAATATTAAGGTCTCAAGATTATCATTTTTTTAACACATTTGGAAAAAATTGAATTAGAAAATCTGCTCATAAAATGTCACAAGGAAATATAGAATTTATTATTAATGTGTCAGAGCTTGTTGGATTTGTTGGATTTGAATTATATTGCAGGCATGTATCTAATTACATTTCAGGCAAAAAACTTAAAGCAAAGCAAACTTTCTCCTTAAAAGTACATTGTAACATACCGGGGTTTTTTTTGCCTGTATATCGTCTGCATATAGTGGTACATTTTAATCCCCTGTAATTTTGCATCTGACTCAATCAGGTACAGTAGAGTGTGGGCCCCTGGTTTTGTAACTTGAGAGGCTGCTATTTGTGAGTAACAGAGTGTGTGTCAGTTCAGCAGAGGAGTAATGGAGGAAAGGCAGCCACATTAATGACAACCACACTTCTATAAAGCTCCACACAGTATTTATAGAGTCAGCTGGGCTTTAGGAGGCCGCACTCGGAAAGTCCACAAACCGCTGGCCCTAACAGACATGTGCAGGCACACACACAACCACTACCACCACCAGCCCTCCTACACACACACACACATACACACACACACACACAAGGCCTGCATAATAGCCAGAAATAGCCAGAAAAGACTGTATTATATGTCAAACTTGCTTTATCCATAACTCTATTATCAAATTTATCAAATATTACACAATACAAAAGCATATGTTCTTATGTGGGAGAATAACTAGCAGATGCAGAATTGCTGAAACAAACAAAGACTATAGAGAATGATTCTTTTAAAGTCCCCAGGACTCTGGTATGTTTCTGTTTAACTTTAATATTCTCCACATTGTATTATCCTGTTACGACATGTGTAGATTGGCTACAATATGTTCACATATGATGAAAAGAACTGAATATGAATTAAATCCACGAGCAAAACAGAAATAGCTTTTGCTGAAACTGTTCTCCATTGACATGAGTCATGTTGTACTCCTACTGTTTAGAAATGAGAAGAAAAAAAACTTTACACATTTTGAAGTTATCATGCATCATATATATTGATGAGGTAAAGTACATACAAACCTATGTATTACTTTTCAGGTTTTTACAAACTTTTCCCCCTAATGCATAGTAATTTTTTTATCATGCAGCAAAATGAACGTTGAAAGTGAAAGAAAGGTGATACCAGTGGTGGGAGTTACAGTGACATCACAGCCTCATGGCCATATTTACAAGATGGACACGTGTGTTTACAGAGCTGCCAGGGAAACTGCACTCACAAATATACTCAACGTTAGGGCTAACACATCTGTATCTGTATACATTACACGAGAATGGAAAGAGATGTGTACAACCGAGCTGTGGAGCTAAAGTGTAAGAGAGCTGAACTGTTGAAAAGTGCTCCTATTCTTTGGGATCTACAGTCTACAAATTCTGTACCAGAAAAACAAGAAAAATGTGCATTTTTTGTTTTACTGTCACTGTGTCAGGTCTCTATTCAAATAGGTATCAGTGAGCTGGTAAATGAAATACCGGGGGGGGGGGGGGGGGGATTTTTTCAAATCTTAATAAATTATGTTTCAAAATGGTATTTTTTTTTATAAAAAGGTCAAACATATAAACTGACAACCAGTGTTCAGACTCTAGAACTGGACAGGCTTCACTCCCCATGATATAAAAATATGGAATTTGTTTCCCAGACATTCGTGACGTGCTGCAGCGCTACACACCACTACAACTCTGTATCCCATCACAGCTCCTCATTCTTGTGTCCAATTCAAAGAGAGAAAAGTGAAAATACACCCTATGTGACAAGTTCAGCCAATATATAAATATATATATAAATCCCCCTGACCTGCGTGAACTGTGCAGCAGAACTGCAGTGAATGGGTTTCATAGCACACTGCTGACAACTTCCACTCCTCCAAACCCTAAAAACATGTCTCCTGGCTGATACTTGGGTGTCTCGTGTGACCAGCAGCGAGACATGTGCAGCTTAACATCTGGGAAATCTGTCCACCTGAACCTCATTTTTGTCCCCTGGAGGGCAAATAACCCTCACTTTAGACATCCATCCATAACCATGTTAAACAGAGTCTCCGTCATGTCCAAATGCCTTTTTCCACAGCGTTAATCTGCTTTCACAGCTGGGAGGTCCATTCACACCTCTTTAGGTTTTTAACAATTTACTGACAGCTGCATCAGGGAAGGGTAAAAGTAACAGCTCGCGTTGTTCGTCCATTTGTCCCTTCGTTCGTGCAAAACTTTTTCCAAGCTTTTCAAACTGTTGCTTTCCACAAGAACAGTTGATCAGACATCAGTGAATGCAAAACCCATTTGAAAATCAATTAATAAGTGTTAAGTGCTGCTCCCAAGGACAATCTGAGCAAAATCAATGTTTCATTTAAATCAGGCAACAGTGCTCATTGGCAGCATAAAGTAAAAGCAGCTGCCTCATGTGACCAAGTACTAAAAACAGCGAACAAATCTAAAAATACACCTTTGGTGTATAAACAGTCTACAACACAGGCTTAAATAAAATAGAATTACCAACTGAAAATGGTGAAAAATTAAAATATATAAATAAAAAGAACCTGAAAAGTTCAGTCTTGAACATGACATGACTGACAACATTTTTCAAGGTCAGTCTTCGCAGCAAAGACGTTACCGTGTATACATCCCAAAAAATGGAAGCTATAGTTCCAGCAACTCTAACCCCAGGAATGTTCCACAGTCAAAGGAACTGAACATTAGAGAGAATTCTGACTTAAAATAACAAATAATTTAGATTGGATTCTTGGTTTGGATTTGTTTATACATCCATAGCAATTTTGAATGGACTGTCAGTGTTCTGATGTTTATTTTAATGTAGTAACTAAAACAACGAAACCAATGTCAGAGCCTTAAATTAAAAACAGCCTTGGACGGGGGTTATTCTGATTTAATACGACTACGGTTTTACATATGACACTTCTTTGGAGAGATGACAGAATGGGGTACATTAAACATTTGAAAATACTTTTTTTTTTTTTTACAAACAAAACTTGCCTGGTATTAAAACACATTCTGCAGTGAACACACGTTTCAAAATCCTCATGAACGTGTCTGTGCACTTTACTTACGGTGCTCCAGCTGTTGGACCACATCACTAACAATCTCACTATGTCTCTCTTATGACCCTGCAGCACAATTTGTCCCTAATAGCCCTTCATCCCCCGCTGCTATCAACCTATTGATGCTGGTGTCCTTTAGTCAGCGCCGCGCTCCTCTGTTTCGGACCGTCCAGCTTCATTGTAATCCCCCCGCAGCAGATGGAGGTCCTTTCAGCAGCATCAACTGAGGAGTCAGCCCACCAAAACATTTGTCATGCCTCGGAGCTACGAGGGACTAATTGAAAACGGATCACAGACACTCACACATGTGATCACATTTACACAAACACTTATCAGGGCCAGACTATTATACACACTCACACACGCATGCTTAATTAGTGGGAGCCTCTCAGTAATACACTCCTTTTCAGTGCTTCGCACACATCTGTCTTTCAGAGGCCCTGCGTCTCCCTGGAGGAAGCACCCGGGGTGAGGAGAAAGGGGTCAGTTTATTGTTTCTTATGAAGAGCATGTGAAACAAATGAGGGACTCAAGAGACGAGTAATGAGAGAGAGAGGGAGAGACAAAGGGGGGAGAGAGAGAGAGCCAATCATCCAGCTCCATTAACATGAACGTCTGTGTCCCTCAGCTACAGTACGTGGTGTGAAGTGGACCCCGATGGTTAAAGGCCATGGAAACAGAAATCTGAGATGTGGATCTGAGGCATTAATGAAGTCAGCAGACATGACACAGGAGTGAACTTTCTGCGTGATTAGTAACAGGTTATGGCTGGGCATGTCTTCAGAGTAGAAACAATCATGTTTGTGGATAAATCACAGTTGTGGTGTCAGTTCTTCTGTTGAAAGTGCCTGTCGTTTCTAATCTCTTTGAAAGTTTATTCGACCCCTTTTATATTGACTTGTACTTTTATTTACTTTTATTGGATTATTACAGTAGAGCTGTGTATTGATTTTTCGGTATATTGCTGGAACAGAGAGGCAAACAACAGCAGGTATTGTAAAGCTATTTTGTATATATGATCAAATTACATGGTGGAATTCAGTCCAAAAAAACAAAAATAGAGAAAGGTCTGTTTTTTCTCCTACTGCGTGGCTGCTACCTTATTACTATTATTATTGTTATAATTGTGCAAGTGCTTTTGATTTCTATTAGTATTATTACTATTTTTAATATAGATATACTGTATATAGATTATAGATATATAGATTTGTATATTCATGATTACACAGTACATGCATTTTTCTGTATTTCATGTGGAAATGTTTGTTTGTTTGGTCGGTCGGTCGGTCAGTCAGTCAGTCAGTCAGTCAGTCAGTCAGTCGGTCAGTCAGTCAGTCACTCAGTCGGTCGGTCAGTCAGTCAGTCGGTCAGTCAGTCGGTCAGTCAGTCAATCAGTCGATGAGTTGGTTAATTGGCTGGTTTATCAGCTGGTTGGATTGTTGGTGCTTTTTTAATTTTCCCCTCAGGGAAATGGTTTGCATGCAGTATTCCTATGTCAGTGTACTGAATAAAAATGCACTACCAAATATGTCAAAACCAACACACTCAGCCGTGAAGACATAGATGAGGACACACACCCATGGATGGATGTTAATGACCATGGCAATGTTAAAAAGTATAAATGTATTAAAGGAGAAAGGAGGTTAATGTCTGCCAGTTTGAGTGGAGGTGCAGGTTAGTGTGGGTCTGTGTGGAGGTGTACGTCTCCCTAGACATGGGATGATGTGGACCCAGAGCGGGAGGATGCCATTCACTAGCTGCTAATTAACTGTTGCCCTGGAGCATGCCTCGGAATTCTTGTATACTAGGAGGCAACATTACGGTGGCAGTGCTGGAGGTGGAGGTGGGTGGGGTGCTACTGTGCCAGTAACCCATATTTCCCTGAGTGTGCAGCGCGATACAGAGGTTTGTGTGATGATGGACAGTGGCTAATTAGAGGAGCTCCATACCAGGACGGGTTTGCTACTGTTTCCCCTAGGGCTCGTCAAGGTGGAAAACATCTCAGCCTACCATGCAAATACACACCCCCATTACTTATTTATTTGCGGGCTGATGCATTGACAGCTCAAGGCTGTGAAAACGAGAGTATTGTTGTGTGGAGCTGACTGGGTGATGAAGTGCTCTATGGTCGACCAGGCTCGATCCTCAAGGAGAAGATGGAGCTAAGAATGACATTTAGGAGTGAATGAGATGAAGACAGCTGTGGGTTATAGCAATGATGGGACAATAGTGACTGTATGTCTTTACATCTGTTTTATTACCTGTTTTTTTTACACCTTTCCTTGTGTATGTTGTTAACACAAAGGCCTTGTGTATAAAAACATACTCGATCGGGTCCAGTTAAATCAGAGGTGTCCACATTTTTTTGGCTTTATTTTGGGAGCAGGGGTACTGATTAAGTGCAAGTATGGCACGATACAATTCAGTTCTTACAGCATATGGTCACTACAACACACTATAAAATTATATTTTTTTATTTATTCAAATAAGTCAGGATTTCCTTTGTGATATATTAGTAGAACACAACATATCTACTGATCACCCCTGAGTTAAATTAATCTGAATTTAAAACAGAAACATCATCGTTTGAAATTGATACGGTTGTATCCAGAGACAGTAATCATGGCAGAAATGTCATCATCTTGGAATTCCACACACAATGTAATGGCTTTGTTTCCTACTACTCCTGACATACAGAATGACAAATATTGATTTTTTTTGCTCTGTGAAACAACCAGAGATCAATGAGTTCAGCTGCACAGCGTACAGTATGAAGCCAATCCACGTTTGGACTTTTATTTTATTTTGTTTTTGTTTTTATTATTATTTTATTAAAGCTTTTTTTATTCAATATTACTCATTATAAAGACAATAAAGAATGTAAACACAAAGACATGTGACATGAACTTAACTTAGACATCTGCACTCTAGGAATTTAGTTACTGTATGTTGTACTACATGTTACTTTTCAGCTAGGACTTGGTTTATGGTACTTTCAGTTGCCTTGGTTTATACACTGGATCATAGGGACCATAAATATGACCGAGGAGATAACATTTTAAGGACTGGCAGTTTGTATATAAAGTCCTAATGAATAAGACACTGTGTGACCTCATTAAAAAGGTGATATAAATGAAACATTTCAAGGTCGGTATTAAAATCCGTAGTATATTCATGATTCTAATTATTAGAATTGGAGCAAAAATACTATGATTTATTTATTGCTTTAGTTTAGAATCACCATATCTGTTTGGTGGGGTGTGTGTGTCATTGAACCAATATTGTTCATATTAGATTAGGGTCATTGTATTCTTAGTCATTACGTCTTTATTTAAATCTGGTTATATCGTTGTTTTGTGGGTGTAAAAGGGAGCAAGACAAAAGAAATTATAATATATAAAAGAGATAAAAACATCAGACCCGAAAGTTCATCTATAGATCAGTCAGTAAACTGTGGGTATGGGGTTAAGAATCCAGCCTCAAAAGTGCAATAGCACAACATTGAGCCATCAAACACCAACAAACACAAACAGGATTGGCATGAAAAGAGTTGTTCAAAGTTGTTGATTTTCATTAAAACAATTTATACAAATCTTAACATGAATATTTTATATTTATCTTATCATTTCACAGTATAATATGTTATGTTAACAATAACCAGACTACCTCACTATAGCCTTCTTTAGCCTAATCCTGGTAATCCTAAAATCTTGATTTTGTTATGTCTCCAATACATCCTTTACAACTAAACTGCTGTTAGTGCTAACCCAGTAGCTCATTACCATTAAAAGGTAAAGGCATAAAATCCCTTCTGTTCAGAACAGGTCTGTTAAACAGGTGTGTAAAGAATTCAGCAGTGATCAGACCTTTGTGTTTTATTCACCACGGCATGGAATTACCATTTCATTTAGACATCAAGGAGCCATACCCATTAGCTCAAAGGTCGCTAAATATGTGCACCTTAAGACTAAGTTATAGCAATAAAAAAGGGTTTAAGCAACAGTACATAATAACTCGATGATTTTCATTCCCCCTGAGGGTCAGCTTGTGGTCACCAGTCAAACATGTTTCCAGGACAGATTGTAATTGTGAAAATGACATTGAAGAGAGTCACAGATGAGTTATGATGTTTTTCCCAGACTGCTCCCTCTCTCTCTCTCTCTCTCTTGCTGCTTGATGTGTGTGATTGGTTGCAGGTGTGTAAATGGTAACGTTTGCATCAATGTTCTGAGGTGAAGTCTTTGTGCTGATGCTGTCAGGATATATACCAGCTGTGAGCCACTCCATCAACTGTGCTTGTTTTTTATTTTAATATTACCATTACTTTTTGTCTCTTGTTGATTTGTGAGCTGCTGGTGTCTTGAGAGTATGGTACTGAAGGTCTTACTTGAAGTCTAGTTTCCTGTTGCCTTCAAAGTTTCCAGGACCTGAAAATAACAACTGACTATGTTCTATGTGAGTCCCTTTAAATAACTTACATTAATGTTACATTACATGTCATTATTTAACCTGAATTCCAATTGAGATAAAAACGGTCTTTTAGAGACCTGTCTAAATTTAGAACACACTAAAATACAACCAAAATACAAAACAAATCTACTTTAAAACAACAAACATATTAGCCTCTAAAGAACAAATGGAGAAATGTCTCATTCTTCTACAGCAACTCTTTATTTACTAAAAGAAGTATTTCTAAATATAGGATTTATAGGAATAAAGGTTGTTTGGTGACTATAGTGACTAAAACCTGGGCCCCACTACAGTGAAAATGTTTCTGAAGGCAGAATCTTTCTTTTCCAACATCAACTGTAGTCTGTGTCTTTAAAAAACCCTTGCTGGTTTGTTCTCAATGAACTCTGCTCAGAAAGGATCAAAGGTCAAATTACTTCACAGACATTTAGTTGACTGGTGGAGGTGAACAAATTTCAATGGACGTGGAGTCAAATGAAGCAAACCACAAAAGCATCCTTTTCATATTTCCTCTGTGGCCTTGACAGTTGCTTTGCACAAACTGCAGAGAATACTAATTAGAGTTTTATATTTCATTGCGAGAAGTCAGAGACGCCTCCTTGTGCGTTCATTAGAGGAAAACTTTCAGCAGACTCCAAAAATATTTGAAACCTTTCTTTCTCTGCTTGTTTATTATGTTTCTTCCTCCTTTGTCTGACTCAATTTCATTTTCTGCCTCTGTCCATGTGTTTATGAACTACTGTCTAGAGCTTTGACGTCGGTGGAGCCAATTCCAAAGGCCGGACCAAAATGACCTCAGGAAAAAGGTGAGGTGCAAATTTGGTCCGATTTTGATGTTTTTCTATATGCACTGTTTGTTTTTTGGAGGGGATATACAATGACAATCAAGGGACACCAAATAGGCAAACAAAAATATCCACTTTAATCATAATTCGTGCAGAGATGTGTTCATGGTGACAGGAGAAAAAAAAAAGAAAAAGTAACGAGATGGTAAATCTTACTTAGCCTCAACTGTAATCCCTCTAGTGTGAGAGAAGCATGATGGACAACACTCAGTTTATCTGTGTCTGCCAAACCACTGTCTCCTCGGCCTCCCACTCCAGAGCATGGTTTATGGCACAACAGGACTGTTTTAAGGCCAGATTAATTTACCGCTGAAGAGAAATCCATCATCGGATTCAGCTGCTGTTATCGGAACAAATAATCATCCGCTAACAATTCATAAACTCTTTCTAGGTAATGATAAGAAAGTTTCAAGGTCCCTTAGTCAATAGAACACACCTGGTGTCCAGCATGTCTTCGTTATATATACAGATGTGTTCCCCACTCAATTTCTAGAAATAAACATTTCCCATTGGGTAATAACATATCTAGAGAGAAGGCTGGTGTACTGTGTCACCCTGGAAAAAACCTGAACCGCCGACAGGAAGAAGTTTGATACAGTTTGTTCTGCCAATAAAAAGGTTTGTGGAGTTTTATGTGACATTTTTTTCCAGCCATTTCTTCGGTATAATGGAAACATAGTAATTAGCATTGCTTTCTTTCATTGTGTCTATAAGGACTGGACATATTTGGGTGAAGAGTGTTTGTTATCTTTACGGATTTAAGACAAGTCCAACCGTCTGTTTGCAGACTGTCTTCTGGCAGGAGTTGCTATGAACACAGTTTAAATGCCACACTCTTTGAGTTGGGCACACATTTCCTCCGTCATGGTCCGAACGTGTTTTATATGAACGTTTTGGACACTTGTTCCCAGAATATTAGAACGTGGCATCTTTATCTTGCTTCTACTTTCTTACTTTGCAATGACTCCGACTGCTTTAATCGTCATTGCATTTAAATGCACCAAAATTGGTGAGCTAGCCCAATCCCATTTTCTCTTACTTTATCCAAAGGGTGATCATTCTGTATAGAGTTTGTATGATCTCCCCGTGTGTCTGGGTTTGCTTCGGTCATTCCTGTTTGCTCTGTGTATAACTAGGGAAGTTGTCGTTTCTTGGAGCCACCGAGGGATGATGTGATTTCTCTGGGGCTTGAACCCAGGACCTTCTGCGTGTAAGGTCGATATGTAAGCAGGCATCATAACCATTACACTACGGAACCACTTGAAAGGGAAATTTGAGGAACTACAGCAGCCAGAATGTCATCCAAGGGCGGGGTTGAACCAGCAACATATGGGTTTAAACTCTAAGTGATTGGGCCACAGGGACATTTTAAATTGTTTGCATTGGCCGGGAATCGAACCCGGGCCTCTCGCGTGGCAGGTGAGAATTCTACCACTGAACACCAATGCTTACTGACTGTGTGTGAGTGTAAATGGTTATTTGTCTTTATATTTAGTCATACAGTGACTGGGCAATTTGTCCAGGGTTTATCCCGCCCTTTCCTGGTGACAGCTGGTATTGACACATCATGAATACATACAATAAGGACATGGGACATTACAATCGCAACTACCCAGTCCATAAAACAGCATAAAATTGAAATGATTAAGAAGATTTGGTTTTATTTTTTTCTCGTTTTTGCCTTATTGCCTTATTTTGGAAAAGTCCTTTCAATAAAGTATGTTTTGAAGAGCATATTTAATTTTTAATAATTTATGAGCACCTTGAAGAACAGTTCTTTTAATATCATATCATTGTTGAATTGCAGTTCTGTTGTATGATATATGTTTTATGACACAGTAAAAATACAGATGTATGTCGTGAGTTTGTAGGTGCACCAGGATGTTGTGACTTTACGCACCTGAAAACACACACCCCCACGTCAAACGCGGTGTAACAAAGACAGAAACAATGAGCAAACTGTTACGCCGCTGCCTTTGTTACTTTATTTTTCAGTTGCCACAGCAACTAATACGCACATAGATCTTGGCTTATGTTTGTGCTTGCACACAAGGCTGAACTACCTGCCGTTCTCCTACACCCTCCCCTACACACTACCTTACACACACACTCACACAAACACAAGTGTTGAATGGCAGTGCTCTTCTGACCTTGGCTGCACTTGGAGCTCATCCAACCAAAAGGCTGCTGAAGGTGTTGAAGAGCGAGAGGAGCGGCGAGGTGAAGGACAGGCTGCACTGTCAGCACTGGAGCTGCTCTGCTTTTCTATCTTCACCCTACATCCTTTCCCCAGCACAGACACCAATCAAATGTTTTTTTTCTCCATTCACTCCCCCTCCACACACACACACACGCACGCACACATTGCTGCTTGTTACTGCTGCCTCTTGCAACATCGCTTGTTCTGTCCATGCTGCCATTCTGACTCCTGAAACTGATCTTGACTATTCTGTAAAAAAGAGTGGACAGCAGCTCATTTCTATCAAATATGAAACTTTACATATAATTTACATAATAATATGGGGATACAATTATTCCCATAATGTTAAAAACTTAACTTAAAACATCATTATTACAGATACAAATAGTAATTTATATGAAATCATACACAAAAAAGGATGTTGTATTTCTTATATAAAATACACATGCAGTTTGTTTTAACCTGCCACCTTCACCTTCAACACTATATTCGCACCAGAAAATCCAATTCTAGTCACTTATGCAACTTTAAAATGGTTCCACCAGCCTGAGTCCCTAAATCAACATTCAACTGAAGTTGACACTTTTGGGAACTCAGGAAGGCAGAATTGTTAAAAAACAAAAATCCTTAAGTTTCCATGTATTAAAAGGAACAGAACTAAATGAATTCAGGATATTGTTAAACTAAACTTTGTTGAATTTGACATTTCTAAAAACCGAAATTTACAAATTATAAAATTGTGCAGATCCCAAAAAGTTAGTCACTCCGTTTTCAGCTGTCAGAAAGTGAACTTTTGCCAAGGAGAGACTTTGCTCTTTCCTTCCTGCTCTCTGCTGTGTGACTTTTTGTCAGCATGTCAAAATAATGAGGGTAAAATCATGGTGGAACTCGTGCCGTAGCAGGGACAGCCGTCTCTGTGCCCACATGAATATTCAGTCGTACATATGGTGCTGCATTTACTTAAAGGCACTAATTAAGAAGGCTTGATATGAGAGAAGCGACTGTGGTTGTTGTCAGAGTTCAGAGAGGAGCACAGAAGGTGAGAGGAAACCAGAGAGAAGGTGCATCTCATTACAAAGTGGATTAGTCGAGTGTGGACTGACCTGTGACTAAATGATGACAGGCTTTTATTTTGGTGGAAATAAGAACATCCTGTCAAATCACGTTCTGGATCAAT
>NC_024311.1:5784422-5870770 GCF_000523025.1 Cynoglossus semilaevis | reverse complement strand
AAGAAAATTGCATTTTTTTATAAAATAGTGATTTAGCTGTCTCAGCGCATTCCAGAGAATTAACTATACAAGAGACTCATTACCTTTGAAAAATAGTTTTAATCAAGTTAATTAGTCAGAGTTATGTAAACCAATTTTAACAATTAATTTAAGCATTTTTAAATGAATTAATTTATTCAGACATTTTTACCACTTCACTTTGAACAGTCCTCCAGTTTCTCACAGAGAACAGATGAACAACAGTCAATTCCAGAGTGTCAAAACAACTACATCACTAATGTTTTTGGACTGAGAGGGAGCTGACGTACCTGCAGTAATGTGATTAGTCATATCACTCTTTAGGCACTGATCAGAAGCGAAGCCAGAAAAATGGGTCAAATGAATTTCTCATAGTCTTTTGTCCCACATGTTGCAACATCCTCAATTCTATTAAGTAACTTCTTTTATCTTTAACATAATCTCCACTGTATTTGAGTGGATTCCACTCATTTTAATCAAACCACTTGTTGTTTTTTAATTGTTATTAGTGCTGTCCTGTTTGCTATATGTTGAACCAAAGGCAAATGTGCACCCTGGGTTGACAATACACAGTTAGTCTCCTGATTTCTATCTGTCTTCACCAGGTGATTTTAAAACATGCAGTAGAACACCAGCAATAAAGGAGAGAACAGTTTCTTAAAATAAAGGAATATAATTTTACCACTGAAAGGAATACTTCCTTTTAAAGTATTTCCCGTATATCTCTAATATTTTAACCAACCATTGGCTGTTTTCTAGCTGCACTCGGATCTCTCTCGGTGTCATTTCACCCTATTTAGTCTAAAATAGCCTAAATAGGGTGAAATGACACGAGCTGCTTAGAGATTGGGTAGAAAAGAAGGGCGGGGTTACCAAATCAGACACACCTCTGAGGTGAGTGTGGAGGGAAAGTCACACAAGGAAGCAGGAAGTAAGAACAGTAGTGAGAAAGGGAAAAAACACATGTGACAAAAGCAAATGTAAGAAGTTAAAGAATGACTTCTCCATAACCAAGAAATGTGGGAATGAATGGCAGCTGCAGGGACAAATGATTAACTGTTTGGTTTCCGTGGAGATTCTGTGACAGACAGAAGTCACAGGAGTAACAGAAAAGTAAGTATTCTTTATGTTTGTCACGCTGCTCACACAGACACTTGTATTTCACTTGTCCAGTTTTAGATCTGAGCAGGTTCTCAGTCACTTTTCACATGTTCAATCCTAAAAAGGCTTCTTCAGTTCTACTTGACATCCTGGTATTTAGTCCTGACCCAACTGAAAGGACATTATATTCATCTGGGTTGTGGTATAAACAGGGCTCACTATGATGCACCTGACATGGTCAAGAGGTCACGTAGTTTCTCCAAGCTGACATAAAGGGTTTTTTCTCCACTCCTCTCAAACAATCTGTGGCCAAATATGTACAATTTTATTCTTCAAAAATGAAAGTGTTCTCAGGGTGCAGAATATCACCTCAGGCCATGGTCCTGGCCTGAGAGCCTGCATCACAACATTGTACTGAAGCAGATAAGCAGATAAAGTAATGAAAGAAAACACAGTTAGTCCATGCACAAAACAAGTTTGTTTTGTGTTTCAAAAACGTTTTATATTTATGGCTGTAAACATTCTGTCTTCTTCTGCACATGTGGCATAGAACCACTGACTGTCTGTCTGATGGTGGTGACATTTAAACTGCAATGAGAACTACCACACAAAAGACAAACCTTGGTAAAAAAAAAGATGTTTTTACAGAAAAAAAAAAGCCTGTCAAGTTTCTAAACTGAACTGCAGTCTCCAGTCACATATGCTTTTATACTTGTTTTGGTTGTTGTCAAATTCTATTAATTTATCTCTGTTGTTGAAACTGTTGTTCACTTTGATGGATGTTTATTAAGGTAATGGAAATCTGATAAAAAGCTGATGTAATTTCAAAGATTGAAATCATCAGAACATCGGGGCAGTGGTTGCTAAGGGAGCTGACTTGAGTCCGGAAGGTTTCAGGTTTGAGTCCACCAGCTGCCAAGTTACCACTGAGGTGCTCTGGGCATGGCACCATCCCCACACACTGCTCCCCGGGCAGATTAAAGCTGCCCACTGTTCACTTTGGTGATGGGTTAAAAGCAGAGGTCACATTTGGTTGTGTGCTATGGTGTGCTGTGTCGCAATGACAAGGAGTTCACTTTAGTTTTTATTTATTTTTTGTATCATGTAGTAGTGCTGTAGGTAGTACTAAACTAAAACATGAAGGAGTTAACAAGAAATCAACTGGAAGAAATCAAGAAAATACTTAGTAAGTTAGTTAGTACTGTAGATGTACTGTAGTCCAGGTAACCACAGTTCAAAAGGTACCAAGAATCAACAATTCTGTATGTTTACTATATGACACATTTACCCCAAATGTGTGCAGGTATCAAGTGTGGACATTTTTTCAGGACCAAAACATACCGCTGCCACTGTTAAATCTTTACTGTGGACATTCTTCTTCCCTGACCTTTAAAAAAAATGTTTTCAGTGTCACTGAAGTTTATGCAAAAAGAAACTTGCTGTTAATTTTTTAAAACTTTGTGCACAAGTTTCAGCTAGAACTAGGACGGAGAACGATTTGTATGTTTTCCAACCCCACAGGTTTCACTTTCTCTGCACTCACTCTCATTTTCTATTTCTTTTAATTGTTTGCCAAAACCCCTGCATCTGTTTTTCATTCTATCTTACCTTGTCTTTGTCTTCACTTCTCCCCTGCTTCATTTCTTCAGGGCCATGGATGGAGCCTCTGGAAAAGTCTGCTTCAGCTGCTGCTGTTGACAGAATCAGGTTTTCTCCTCCCACAGGGGAAAGGAAGTGTCAGGATGGGGAAGAGACTAAGGATGGTTGGAGGTCTCACATTAATAATCCCATTCATACACACACTCACACACATATGCTCATACACAAATATGCAAATCACTATTCATAACCAAGTATCTCCTTATGTGCTGACAGGAGCTGAAGAGACACGGAAGAAAAGAAAAATGGGTATAACGTTGGACACAAAGCTGCGTGTTTGAAACATCTCTCCAAATATTGTTCAATGTACAAAAATACATTAAGATATTTTTGTATGATTTCCAGAGAGTTTGCCTATAAAATATACTGTATATGAGAATGGAGAAGTCAATTTGCATGTTGTTATTTGCACAGACTGCAGGAAAGAGTTTTTGTTTTCACCAAAACACATCAAGCTCTAAATACCATCTCTGCAACCAGGCAGGGTTTTTTTGGAAGCTTCAAATTCAGGTCAGACGCCCGTCTTCCACTGGACATAATCATCAAATGAATTGTGAGTGACTGTTGACTGAGGACCACGTCTTCGAGTTTTAAAGCAACTGTTCTGCTCACGTGCCTTTGGTAAAATGTCCGCCTTTAACATGACTGTGTCAACAGGAGAGAGCCACAATGTTTGGAGGACCAACAAAACGAAGTGGTGTGATTTCTGAGTCCAGTATTTTCTCCCATCTGATTGGAGAAATCCTGACTAGACACACCCTGACCTGGTGAGTTTTTCCTGAATTTGTAAACATTTAGCCACATGAACTGCTCCAGATGTTCAGCCTTGTTGTCTTCAGGTCATACTACAGATTTCTGAAAAGATTTTAAAAAATGTAAATATAAATTTAAATGAGTGTTTTGGGTCATCATACTTTGTTGTTTAATTCTCTCTTATCTTTCATTTTCTTGAAGACGTGTGAAGTGTAGTGTCCATATGGCTGAAAATCAAAATCAATTATCCTGTTTGCGAAACCTAACTACTGCTGATTGAGTAAAATGTCAAAAAACCTTTTCTACAGTTTCAATATATTTTTGAAGGAATATCTAAAAACTATAGCTGTGATCTTCGAAGAAAAAGTCTTTGCGAGGATGAGCTGATAATTTTGCTTCATTGCATTTCCTGTAACAAAGACGACTCCAACTGACCTGTGCTCGAGTTAATCATAAACTGGTCTTGTATTAGCTTTTTTATTAAAATTCTTTGTGATGCTACATAAAGACTGGCTCAGTCCAAGGTTCCCACGCATCGTTAAAGTCAGTCTTTTATTGATTATGATTGCACCAGAGAATTAATCTTAATGTAAGGAGCCAGTTGGTTGGCTCCTAGTAGAATGGAGGACGATCATTCACGGTCACAGTCATCGATCCAATTAGTTTAATTGAACCTAATGTAGAGCGGGAGGCCAAAACAAAGATTAATCCTTGGCATCTACGAACCCAAAGGAAATACAGCTCATATGTTTTTCTTAGCTCCAGTCACAGGCTAAACTAACTCACACGGAACAGCAGAGAATAGACTTGCACTCTGCTCATTTCTGCTCTGCTCCCCCCCCCCTCTTCAAGGTAAAAATATGCAACTTCGAAAAGGAAGAGAAGGAAGTGGTTGGTTCAGCANNGTCCTAATTTTTGTGTTTTGAGGTGACCAGTGCTGCTTTAACTGAGGCTGAGGAAGAAATGAACTGCACGGCACATGTGAATGTCTAAGATCCTTTAACTGTGTGTGTAATTTTAAACATAAAGGCCCAAACAGGACACATCTGCAAGTCATTTATACAAAAATAATAAGCCAAGCGTTCACACAATGCTGTGAGTGTGAACTGAACCAAGCACATGAAGAGAATATTACATCCTCTCCGCTCCTTTACAGAGAGTTAAATATACAGTAGGTCAAACACTAGTGTGTCGGCCACAGTAAGTGTGAATTGCCCCCGCCTCCACACTGGGAGAAAATAACTTCCACACGTTGTCATATTTTTCTCCTACCTGTCATTTCGTCGCTGCCTGACATGATGGAAGCTAATGAAGTGTCGCAGCGGTGAAATACGGCAGGCGTGGATGAGAATCTGTACGATGTGTGAGGGAGGGAAAAAATGCAGCTGAAGGAAAAATTCAAAAAGTGACATGTATCAGGAAGGAAATATTGGAGGTGGAACATGTGACAGAGGTCTTGATGGTAGTCCAACAAACCAAGCCTAGTGGAGAAGATGAGGATCAACCTCAACAGGGCTCGTTGTTATAGGCCGAGTGAATATTATATTGATGCAAAATGTAAAGTAATGCATTATATAGGTGTTTGGAAAACTATGAACTGACCATTGGTTCACTATCACACTATTTATAAGAAAAATAGTTATACATGCAAATATTATGCAAATGTATTAATATTATGAAATATATTTGATAGAGAAGGTGCAGGACACTGCAGAGTGGTCATGATTAATCATGATTAATTGAGATGAATCAACATTCCTAAATATGACAAAAACGTTTTTTCTCTATATATTCCTGGAACAGAACATTTTTGATTATAATACTAAAATATAAACACTTAGTGACACTCTGTACTCTCAGTGTCCTCTCTCCTCTGTCTCTTTAATTATTGAGAGTGAGCTGTTATATTCAGCAGTTTGCAGCCCAGTCAATCATTGATCAATTTACTGTAAATGCATGTATTAAAAAAATAAGAAAAAACACTCAGAACATCAATCCCATCACATCTCTGTGAGGCAGTTCTAAGAAATGGCTGCATTTATGGGATTGGAATACATCAACGCTTCAGTGAATGCCTCACTGTAACTGTCATGGCTCTATTCTCTACCATTACCATCATTATTAGCATCACATCAACCGACTCTCACCTGTTTTTCTCTCTCCATCTCTTGTCTTCTCACAGCAGCCTCGTTCAGATACAATCAATACCTGATGAATGCGTTTCACTCCTCAGCCTTTGTGTCAAACACAGAGAAACGAGGCAGCTTTTTATTTCATTGTACTTGAAGATATGATGTTGATTTCTGTTGCTTGAATGGCTAGAAGAGGCTTTGGTGGGTCACTGGTGTTAATGTGGAAAACAGAATTCAAATGTTTCTTGTTAATGTGGAAAACAGAATTCAAATGAGAATTCTCATTTAGAGTGAAACGTGGTATTTTCTAGTAGTGAATATTTATGCTATAGTTGTAGTGGCAAAAATGACACACAAGAGGGGAAAAGACGATATCACTTATGTGATAAACAACCACCCATCTATGAGGAGGAGGCCATACTTTGTGTTTTTGTCTAGACCTAGGAATAGATTCCTTTATTATTCAGAAATGTTGCAAAGTCCCAGCCTTAAGTTTGTTCACTGTCTCACATAATGGCGTGCCAACTAAACCACAATGTCAGTTTGCAAACTATGGATTCAAATAAATGATAAACCAGAGGCTGAACTTTCCAGGGAAATGTAAACTGACAGTAGTCTTAATTTGACAGAGACTTCACTTCTTTCTTCAAGTCTTTTCTGACTCTGAGCTCTGTCCGCTGGGCCTTTGTTAAACTGTGTTAATTGTTTAATCTCATCTCACTGAACACGACACTGATTGTGCAGTTCCGTTACTATTTACCTGCCATTGTGGAACCTATGGGCATCAGCAGCAGACCTGCTTTATCCTGCAAAAACCTCAGTTCTGCCGAGCGAGCAGCAATTAGTGTGTGGTGGGCTCAACAATAAGAGTAAAATGCAACGCTGACATGTTGTGCTTATGGCGGTGCTTTTCTTTTTTACCTTTGGAAGTTCTTCAACCTTTGTATTATTTTTAAAATGCCTCAAACTTTTACTAATTGGAGGAAGAATTGTATAAATGATCAGTGCCTGTGGCAGCAGCCGGCCCGAGGTAGGGTCATAAATCACTCCATGAATTACCTAGAAGTACAGACCGCATACATCAGTTGATGAGCTCTTTTCTTCTCTTTCTCTCATAGGGTCTGATTCAGCAGCAGCAGCAGCAGCAGCAGCAGCAACATGGATTCACATAAAAACAATGAAGGTGAAATTATGCTCTGATTGGATTGCACACTTTCCATATAAAATCTTAAACAATGTGTGGGATTGTTATGATGGATTGTGGCTAAAAAAGGAGGCCAACATAAACTGCACAAGCTTTTCAACAGTATTGCAGTTAAACAGTCAGACTGTGCCCTGGAGTGCCACCTCGACACTGTCACATTGATTCAAATACATTAGACATGGTAAGAAGTTTTGTTTTCAACCACAGAAAAAGGTTGATTCTAAAAAACAACTTTTGTGTTTTTGTCATTTATTTCCTTTTAACGTTCTCTTGTGACTTCCTAACACCTGCTGATGGCTGTGCTGCTGCAGAGGAGTATGGTGTTGGCAGCAGGAGAAGAATGGAGGCTTCCTGCTTGACGCAGCTTTGTGTGGGAGTGATGCTCTTGTTATCGGTCAATTTTTCGGCAACCGATAATTTGTGCAACCTTAATATGAAGGCCAATGTCATGAAAATGAATATTGATACCATTGCAGTGAGAAACCAGGAATCCAGATTTTTCCACTGTAGTGTACAACAATTCGTGGTGCAGCTGGAGGAATCTTAGAATAAATCTGAGCTTCTAAATGTAACAAGTCATAAAATATTATTTATATTTGGATGGTGGTGTGTTACTACTGAAGTTCATGAAGTTAAATGGACCAAAATAAATCCACATTATGAAACATTAGACTTTTGGTCTAATATTTCAGAGCTTTTCTGGGAAATCTGTAAAATCTCACAGACCAGGTCTACTGGCTACAGGTAATCTGTTGGGCTCCAATTTGTCTCCACAAACACCTCCACCAGGGAGCTGTAGCTGTAATGATGGCTGATGGAATTACAGTGAAAATATTGATCTGTGGTCCACTGAAACGCCGGGCAGGCCTCCATCACGGCGGCCAGCTGGAGTTGGGTTTCAAGGTCTGTTTGTGTTCCTGGAGAGCACGAGAGGCCGCGGAGGACCACCAGTGGTGGGATTACATAACGCATCGGTTGGACAAGGAAATCTGGATGATTGGGTTACATACAGGAGGCTGCTGGTGTTTTAATTCAGACAGGAAATCTTAACTCCCGTTCATTTCCTTGTTTTCAGAAAACTCCAATCTTTTATGGCCTGTGATGTCATCGCTGTTTTACGTCCTTGGATTCCATCTGAAAAATAGTTTTGCTTCCATGCAAACTCTACATGCATTCACAGTTTGTGTGTGTATTCGATTGCAATCATAATATTTTTTACCAAGCTCTGTCCCAGTGGTGTCATTTCAAGTCTTTAGGACAATTATGAGGAGTTGGCTACAAGACAATTAAGTAACTGTTAATTTCGATTTTCTCCTGACACATTTACGAGGAAATGCTCATTGAAACAACCTGGCCCACAGTTAGAGGAGGACTGAGTCATGGCTGCAAGATCTTTTCCAGCTTTTATTTATAGCTCTTTTTACTGCGCATATTATCCCCATTTTTATTGTTTTATGCCCTTAATAAAAAGAACACACAGAGGGAGTCACTATTTTGCCGGCTTTTAATGTGATTATTCTTTACACCTCTTGCATAATTGCGCGCAAAGAGAGAGATGAATAAAACTTCAAAGCATCGCAAATATAATCTGCAACAACTTGTTTTTCTGAGGGTCTGATTTCAGTCAACTCCACCCACAGCTGCATCCAATCAGGATGGGAAGTAGGGATACAGATAAATATGTGCCCATGGTTCCAGGTTATCTGAGGCCAGAGAATTCTCCAGAACGGTGCCTTCTGATTCTGACTGAATGGATTTGATGCTGCAGATGTTTTTATTAGTCCATCATTCAAAGACAGTTGTACAATTTTCAACACAAAGTGTTGAAGATTTTCTTTTACAATTTACAACAGTTAAAATGATTTAAAACTAACACCCATCCCACGCAGCTCTGTCGTTATCTGAAGTATCTGAATGGAGTTTGTAGTCAAACTCTGCGCAAACTTATTGCTTCACATCCAAATCAAGTCCAAATCTCATTCGTTTGATTTCAGTGCCAATGACAACATTGCTCCACAAACTAAATTGAAAATGTGGCCTCACAGTCTTTACAGATGAACGGGAGGAATATTAAAAATTGAAAAAGATTTGTGTGATCTCCGAACGCAATGCCTTTTAGATTACAGTGACCCGACACTGACCTATAATTGTGTTTTAGTTGCGATTCTTTTTTTTTTATTGTTGAAATGATGTTGCTCATTATGTCTTCAGTTAGCAGAAGCTTGTTCTGCTGAGAAGAATGACAGTTCTGTCCAAATGGTCCTGCCTCTCATGTCACTAATGCCACAGGGTGATATTAATGAGTCCATCTTGTAGCTGCTATAGAACTGTCCCGCGTGTGAGCACAGGAGAAAACTGATCTAGTGCTGCATCACCAAAAAACAAAAACAACATTTCTAAAGCTGTGTCTGCAAACAGGCAAAGAAAGACAATGAGGAGAAAAAGAGTCAAAGACGAAATCTTTTATTGAATCTAAAAACACGTCGGGTGTTGTTACACCTTACAGTAACTAAAGAAATCCGAGTAACTTTCCCTGAGGCACAAACAGTGCTGTAACCAATGAGGTCATTCCACCAATGAAGTGCATAAACAGCAGCTTACATTCAAGTCAACACAGGTTTGTCAATATGGCCCCGGGCTGTTATTATAGCCTCTCTATCTATATCTCTTGGTCAGACTAAGCCATGTGCCCTGGAGTAACTGAGGTCACTGCAACTTTCCGCACAATTAATGGCAGAGAATTTGGGCTGGAACTCATACCAGCAGCTTTTACTCACTGCTGTTTAACTGTGAGTCATCAGATTGGAGAAATCCACTTTTAAATCAGTGCTGACAGGCAGGTAATCATCTGTAGTGAGGCTGTTGTTCTACAAAGGCCCAGCTTCATTTTTAGCAACATGTTGTTTTGAGTGGGGAATGATGTCATCTCAGTGTTGGCTGCTCTGCTGAATCCCTTTAAACTTAGCATTAAGCTACAGTGGGGAGCGAGTTAACCAGTTGTTTCATTGCTTCACAATGAAATACAACTGTCCACTATGGATGGATGGGTGGGTGGATGGATGAAATGTATAAAAGAAAGAAGGAAGGAAGGATGGATGCAGGGACGAACAGAAGGAAAGATGGGTGTGTGGTAAAAGGAAGGAAAGGTAGGTGGATGGATGGATTAAAGGGTTGATAGAATGGGTAAAGGAAGGAAGAAAGGGAGGAAGGTTGAGTGGATGAAAGAAAGGAAGGCAGAGTTAATGCAAGGATAGATGCTATAAATGGATGGATGAACAGATAAAATGGGCAGATTGTCTTATACATTCTTTATAAAGTTCTGTGCGACCTGTCCTTATAGAAACTGCAGTAACTTTTTAGCAGTCGATACAAGAGAGAGGATCATAGACATGGTCCAGTTGAAAATCTTTTTTTACTTTTACTTTTTTTTTTAACTTAAATGTTCAGTGTGACAGTTTTAACATCTCTTAAATTATTTGCTTGCCATGTAGTCACCTTGAGGCATGCTGGGTTTATGACTGTTGGACATCAACACTGGGGTATACAGTGGAAATGTGAAGTAATTAGTAAACAGAGACCAAAACAGTATTTAACACACATTAAATTGTCTGCTTCAGCAGTAAAGTCACAGATCTTCTGATGACAGTGAAATATATTCACATATAAAAAATAAATATAAGATGGGTTCAAATAATTATCTCATCATGACAACTCCCTTTTCCTAATTTTAACATGCAACAAACCAAAGTCTCTGTTAACTGTGCGTGTCAACATGCCATGTTTTAAAGTCCAAGGTAGAAGTGTGCTTTGAGTTGACCAAGCGAGAGGGTAATGGTCAAACATCAGTGGAAACCTGCCTCCTCTGGGTTTTTAGAACTTGATTTTTCCTCTCACCCTGTCACTCAACTTACTTTTAGCCTCAGGCTAAACATGCACTTACTCACAGTGCTCTTATTTACCAGCAGAAAGGGCTGAAATGAGACCGACACTGTCAATATGTAGTTGGAAATGTCTCACAAACCTGTAAATGCGGGTTGCCTACAAATTCAGCTGGACATCAAACAGGCTTACAGTGAGATCAAAGTTCAAAGGTCAATGTATGTATTTAAGTCTAAAAGCCCAACATGTGTAAAGATAACCCTTTTCTAATGTCCCCAGTAGCTACAGTACTGAAGTAGATCATGACAAGTAGATCTAAATATTGGGGCCTTTTTGTAAATTAGGACAAAACAACATTATATCACTGTCATCGTTAACTAATGGGCCATGAGGAGGTATTAAATGGATTTAAGGTCAGACTTCACTTATCCATTTGTCTTGCTCATTAGCTGTGCTGATCTAGCTCCCTCCGCTGGACGAATAACTTCAGATGCTGTGATTAAAGGCAGTGGATTTTGAACATTTAAGAAATAGAATAAGCAACTTAGCTGCTGCTCGTGTAAAACACAGGAGGGGAAAAGTTGAGAATTTTATATATTGTTGCAAACTATTGATACTGTCCATTAACTGACCCCAACGGCATTTTAATTGTTAGAAACCACCCCTGCGTCATCCTGTTATTGATGTGACTTCAATAACAGGAGGGAAAAAGGGGGAAAGTTGGAGGCTAAAGGAAGGCTATGGTGACGGAGTTGTGTAACCACAAGAGGAAACCCAGTCTGTTTGCCCAAATGATATTTTAAGTTGAGCTGCAGGCGTGTGTTTTTTCTCTCTCTCTCTGGATCCTCTCAACATCACTTGGGTTTTTTCAGCTCCTGAAATAGGTTCCAAGCCCTAAAGACAACATTGACTTTGGCACAAGGGCAGTAACTAGGAGGAAATGATGAGACCCTTTAGGAAGTTCCCTCAACCTCAAACTCTTCATCTGATCGTCATTGGCCATTCATCCAGTGTTCACAACAAACGGCGGTGCCAGATTAGACCTGAGTGCAGGGTCAGAGAATTTCAGTGTGTAGATCTAGATCCCAGAGATAAGCACTACGTGTCTGACTTTAGTAAATCAGCATGTCAGATCTAAGCTTCACGTTGAGGATTAGATATAAATGTAACCTGTTTTACCAATGATAGAAGTGACAGGGTGTAACAAGCAGAAATTGAATGAGTTCAACTTGTCCGTGACGTCTGATGAAAGCTGACAAATACATTGATATCTGTGATCCCAACTTGTCCGACAAGCTGTTCCAATACGTTTGTTCAGACATCAGTCACAGAAGCCCTCACACCGCACACACAGGTTTTAGTTTGACTTCAGGTCTTATAATTTTTACTTGATTAACTTTTTTGGCACTTTGACATGATGCCTAACACTGTGGGCCTTAGAGGTTAATTAGAAAAACAGAGCAGAGAGAAAACACGAAACATAAAAAACTAACAAAGTCTGAATAACAGATTTAACAGTAATATCCATTTCCATCCGCTTATCACACTGTACCGTACCAGCCCCCCCGAACCTTCCTCCAGGTGGGGGGTCTTAATAATAATAATAATAATAATAATAATAATAATAATAATAGTAATAATAATAATAATGACATTTTTTGGGCCCAACTCGAGCCATGTCATTGCTGTACCTCTGTCTTGGCCTTGTGTCCTCCAGTATTGTGTCCTCCAGTATTTTAGACCCCGTCTGACATCTTCAGACACTGTCCTGCTTCCTGAGTCCATCTGTCAAACTCTGATACCATGTGTAGGGTACTACATAAGTTGAATTCGTTTGTTGAAAGTCTTCAGAGTTTGCTTCATATGTTAATTAAACACTGTTTTCTACTTTTCTGGGATGATCACTGGAGCACCTCTTTAACAGCTGTGCAACAACCATCACCATCACAACAGTGGCAGAAAAACCATCTGCAGAAATCTTTAGCAGAGAGCTTGTAGCAACTATAACAAATAAAAGTGTTAGCAGGACCCCCCTGCTAACACCCCCCCCCCCCCCCCCCCCTGTTCACAGTCTGATCAGAGCCTGACACCATCCAGAGTGCTGCTACTACTTCAATGTTAGAATCCATTAATAATGAGGAAAGTGACATCAGTGGCTGAGCCGTCTGCAGCGTACTGGGTAAGGTCGACTCTCTTTACCGTGTGTTTGTTTTGGAAGTCAGTTTGCTGTCTCGGCTTTTTGTTGCCTGCTGTTCCACACTCCGTGTCACTGACTCAAGGATAATGCATGCACTTTCGGGTGGAGGGGTGGTGGTGGTGGTGGTAGCATCATAGTGTGACGGCCACAGTCCAAGGAGAGTGCACCTGAGTGAGGAGAACCAGAAGGAGCCTGTTGTGAGGGTGTACCTATCATAACGTGATGAATATGGATGCTGCAGGGACGCACATCCTGATGTCCTTTTTACTCAAACGGTGAAACAAACCTAGTGGACACTGCAGTGTCAGAAGTAAGAGTTTATTAAAGTACAACTTAAAAGAAAAAAAACAGTGGAAAGGTAAGCTCTTGCCTTACAGAAAGGACGTCAGCTGTTTTAACCCAGGTTTTATGGATGTTATTTTCAGTATGGAATTCATATGATTTGTGTATGTGTGTGTGTGTGAGTGAGTGTCAGTTTTCTCTGTGAATCCCTGTTTTCTACAGTCCAAATATATGTATCCATATGAACCAATGATGGACTGCTGACCTGTCAATCAATCATTGACTAATCACAATCATATGTGTTGTTTTGCTGCTAAAACCATTCTTAACAACATTGATTCCATTGGAGATGTTACAAATGGCAAAAGATCAAGTGGATCTATTCTCATGTACTTCTCACGTTTGACATCTGTAGTTTCTTTTTGACTCATCCAGTGTTCAGTGTGGATTTACTTCATCTCCTAGTCTTCCTAGTCAACTCCCCTGAGGAACACCACAGTGGATCCATTTCACACTGAAAACGATTTCTTCACAGTTGGTTTGCAACAATTTTACAGACTAGGTGTTGCCTCCATCAAACAACGATGTTGAGTTAAGGTTAAAGTGACTCCACCTTCAGCCACTGTCTGGGTCTGATCTCCTTGGTTTTTACCTCCCTGTCTCTTCCACTGACTCCAGACATCAGTCTGTATCCTGGGTTAGATGAAGTGCGATTGATGTCGCAGTGAACGATGGCGCAGTGACTGTGTGAGTGGGTCCTCGTCGTGACTGGCTGCTGTGGCCACGCCTTTATCCCTGTGCAGCTGCAGCAGTGTAAAAGAGTCAAATATGGCAGGTAAAGAGAGGAATGTGCTAGTGTCATTTCACACACTCAGAGAAACACCTGTACCATCTCAAACACCTTTGTTGGCTGACGCTGAACTGCGGACCCGTGTGTATTGTTCGACCTGTTGTCACAGTGCTTTTAGGATTTGGTGCTTTCCCCAAAGAAAGGCTGACATTTGAGAAGAAAGAGTTTGTAGCCAGGTGGGAATCTACCTCCTGCAGCTGTGGAGCAAAAGAACCAAAGGAACCAACTGTCAGTAGACAGCAGAACGCAGGTTTGGGCTTCAAATGACAAGTAGACCACGTAGGGAAAAGAAAAAAAAAGTACATCCTCATATCAGTTTGACAAGTTGTCAGTTACCATCAATAAAAATGTTATTTTCTAAGACTTCATTCTGCTGGTCTTTTGTCGGATCATTCTTTTTAAACACCAACTCAGTTTCTTACACATTAATGTAGATATGTCACTTTGAACTCTCATCTTCCATTCTAGTAGTGTAACAGTGGGATACAATGTTTTTGGTCCCCGGAGTCTCAGTTGGTCTCTTGTTAGCAATTATAAAGCAGAGTTATTGGAACATCATGTTTGCTCACACATGTTTATTCAATTGTTTAAGTGTTTTCCAAGTTGACGTCAAACTCAATTTGTGAATTTGTGCATTCAGAGGAATTGTCAGTGTTTTGTTTTATTCACGGCTGAGTCATCAGACCGTCTCCTAATCGTGGGCATTAATTTTCTTTTATTATGTCTTCAGCACAATTGTAACCCATGAATCACAGTTAGGCCTTTTGTGAACAGTGAGTCATTGTGAATTAGTTAGTCTGTATTATCAAGTAAAGCACACTTGAAAATACAGCCCATACAGTTTTTTAACAATAAAGAGTGACTACTGCTGGAGTCAAATCTGTTTATTTGGAGTATTTTTTGTTTTTTGTTTTTTGTTTTTTTGGCGGGGGGGGGGGGGGGGGGTGTTTTTTAATTTTTTCTTTTGTTTTGCTTGTTTTTTTTTTGGGTGTATCCATTTAAAGCTGCAATACATTTGATCACACATTGATCCATGTACTTTCACCCAAATGCTGTTTCAGAAATAATTTCTCAGATTTGTTTTAACTTTTTTTTTTTAATGTTGATTTGCTGCATTAACAAATTACAGGTTCACTTGTGTATTTACTTCGTCCTCTTTTAACATTTAATCCCTTTTTTATGGAAAACAATGCATAAACTAAAGACGACCCAGTGTTTTAGGTCTCAGTCAACTTTTTGAAAAGCGTATAATTGAAAATAACACAATGACATAAATCTGTTGTTACCACAGTTTGACATTTTCCTTGTTTGATGTCATGCAGAGCAGAAGCATTAAAATATCTCCACACAGCTCAGCTCGGCCCATCAGTGTGGTTCACAGTTCGACTTTCTTGACCTCACAGTTGCTGCTGACCCACAGTCTATTATGGGACAGCTCTGTGCTGAAGTCAGAGTCAACACTAAGCAATAATGTCGCCTTTATTTTAGAATCCAAGCACTGACGAAAAAGCCACCGGTAAATATAAACAGAAAAATCAATGTTTAAAAAATTGCTCTCAGTGTGATGTTTCCCAATCAAAATGAGGAGTAAGTGTAAACTCTCAGTGGCCAAAAGCTTTCTGTGAATAATTCAGATGTTAAAAGGCCCAACGCTGCTCCGTCACCTCTTCACAGATTTAGTCACGGAAACAGGCCACAAACCATCATCTATAATTGACATGCAGGGGGTTTTAGAGCCCAAACAGTCTCAGTGCTAAACACAGGGAGCATTGTCATAAATAAGATATGAGCTGTCTGTATTTGTGCAAATGTAAATAATTGACTACTTTCTAGTAATTTACCACAAAATTCAAGACAGTTCTAATGTGCAGTCTATTACAAGATTTTTAACCGTATTTATTTTTGTCAGACTTTTCTATCAGCTGTTAAAATCCCCAAAAGACTTAAAGAGTAACAATATGTAAAGTTACACAGTGTTAAATAAAAAAAAGACATCACATAAAAACATACCCATCACTCACAATATAGTAAATGATAACATAAAAGTATATATTATACATAATATAAAAGTATATATTTATATATTTTTTATTTTCTTATATATATGTACAAACAGCTTTCTGTTGTTTATTTCAACTGAATGTTGTTTACGTGTTTGAAAGTTGAAGGTTTATAGTTGTTGTTTTGTTTGCAGGCAGCAGGAGTACTCCTGTTGTACATTTGCACACAGTTTATTTGTAACAAGGCCCAGACTGCACAGTAAAACTTGGCCATTTGTTAAGTAAAAAATAACACTTACACACACAGAGAGAGAGGGAGAGCACCCACACACAGATAGAGGGAGGGAGAAACAATGCTTGTCATTTATTCCTTTTAAAACACTGTCTTCATTCTGTCTCTCTTACTGTCTGTGAACAGACACAGACAGATTGAGGCCATTTTTTTTTAAATTCCATCTTAATCTCTCAAATATCCCACAGAGGGCCTGTTAAAAACGGAGCGGAATAAAATTCCATCTTAATCTCTCAAATATCCCACTACAGACTACAGAGAGAATCAGTGATTTAAGAGCACCAGGCTGACAAACACTGAATCCTCTGTGGTGTACAACTGGTGAATATGAAGGCTCGGGAGTAAAGTTAGCATATTAAAGTGAAGCTTTCCTTGTTCCACCGAGGAAGCTGTTGTTTTTCTCCAGCCATGTGGCTGTGCTGGATGTTGAGAGTGCCACAAAAAGATACAGAAATGTGTCCTGAATATTTTACTAATTTTTTTTTTGACTCCCACTATCAAGTGCCAAATCCTTTTATCTCCCTGCTTTTCCTGAATCTTACATATCTGGGTCACAGAACTGCACGTCTTTCAGCAGCCACTTCCAAAATATTTTATGAGATTTTTAGAGAAATCTTGAGACATGCACAGTAGGAATACGATCGCTCCAGGGTCTTCTACTAAATGTGATAGCTGCAAAATCATGTACGCATGAGATCTATCTGTCTATCTTTGTATCTGTCTGCAGTTATGGAGGAATTAATCCACTGCCTTCCTTCCACCAACATCGATAACTTTTCAAGTTGGTCTCTCTTTTAGAATTATTTTCCTGCCAGTCAAGTCTTCTTTCTGCCCCACCACTGCTCTTCTCCGACATCTTGGAATCAGTAACTCTAAATGCTTCACATTACCTAGACCTGTTGCACAAGTGGGATCCAGGATCACCACAACTGGCCCCCAGCAGCCTTGCAATTGTACTGGCAATTGGACACAGAACTTGACCTGCTCGTGTTCTGGGTCTTTGTCTCCACTCCAGTGTGGGTGCCTTAAAAAAACAAGCCGTGGGGCAACGACTACAGACCGTACAATACTTGTATAGATCACAGACAGATGTTTTCCCTAACGAGATGCAGTCGATGGAACGAAGAGAAGAATCAGTTTGTTGGTCATTGACATGTACAGGCAACATATACACACAACAGAATATATCCCTGAAAAGGAGTCGGTGCTGATGATCTAACAACCATTTCACAGGTGTCTAATGTTTTTTTACTTTATTCATGGACATTGACATCTGACAATAAAATGATGAAAATGTCCATCTGTGTTTATTACCTGATGTTTGACTAGTTAATGCATCTGAGGATTTTGACTCCACGATACCTCCTGCTGTCATTCATTTTATTTTAAGAAAAAAGTTGTTTTCATGTTTTAAGCCCTGAACATTTTTCTTCCATACATCATCTGTCTTCAGTGAACAGCAGGTTTTTAGTCACACCATAGTCGTCCCTGCAGCGTTTGCTGGGTCCTGAATGTTTTGTAAAAAATATATAAATATATCTGATGTTTAGATGCACTTTGAAGACAAGGCTGTCATTTACTTCAGCACTCTGAACAATTCGGTTCAATTAAGGTCAATTTATTAAGCTCTAAATTTCATTTGGAAGTTCACGACTCAACAGATCAGGAGATGATTGCTACTGGCTTCTTTGAAGTGCCGCAATTCTCAGCTCACCACGACCACGCTGATTCAGCCTGGAAGACAGACACAACTCTCTCACTGTCTCTCTCTCTCTCTCTCTCTCTTTCACTCTCTCCCTGTTTCACTGTCGACTTTGTTAAGGCAGGTTCAGACTTGGGTCGTGAGGAGTTTCATGCAAAGTTGTCCCCCGTGTGAAGGACAATCACTGCCAAGCAATGCTGCTGGCATGAGATAATGTTATGCATGCATGTGTGTTATATATGTGTGTGTGCGTGCATGTGTGACCGTGGAAGTTGCAATGTGAAATCTATCAGTGGGACAAACTGGCCTGCAGGGATTTTTGAGGCTTTTGTGAGTTTGCACATTCAGAAAAAACTGGCAGAGCAAACTTAATCCTACTCCTACAGGGCAGGAGAAGATCTGACAAACAAGAGAGCGAGAGACAGAGAGAGAGAGAGAGAATGAAAGACATAATGGAGGGAGGAAAGTGAGAATTTATAATGTCAGGGACTCTGAGTTTCACACGTCACATCACACGCGATGAATGCTCTCCAGGGTAAAGCATTTGCTCCTACACGCTCTGTTTTAAACCGACGCTTTTTATTATCCTGATTTTTTACAACCAAGTGAAGATAAAGTCCCCGTTATAAATCCTGTACTGAACATTTACATCACTGTGGAAATTAAATAAATCAAATCCATCTCTTGTTTTTACACTTTTCATTAGCTGTACATCTTTTCTGCATGATAAATACCTGCTACCGGCTGAATGTTCCTCCATTGTCATTTACAGCCGTGCTGTGGATGTCCCTGATATTTTAGTTCAAAGCGTCAGCCTCCTTCACAGAGACTAGGTGTGTATAGACTTCTTCTTCTTGTGTTTCCACATGCCCTGCAGGCCCGCTCTCAGTCTCAGGTTTCCTCTAAGACAGTGATATGACACAGATGTGTATGAAGTGCAAATTAATTCAACACTTTCGCCAGAATTGGATGAGTGTTTGAACACGTGTTGACAGCGATCGGTTCGTCTTTGGGCTAATTTTGAAATCATTCTTGTATCTAACATCCGTCACAGATGTAAAATCAGTGTCGTAAGTGATATCAGTTATTCTGTTCAATTAAAACCAGCCACCTTGCATTTAACGACTGCAATGATTTAATAAATAAATAAATAAAAGTAATTCCTTTAAACGTTGTAATCCATTTATGAAACATCCCACAGACACACAATAATCTCAGAATAATCTGTGGCCATGTGGTGAAAGGATTCAGGCCTGGTTAGCTGAGGATCATTGGTTCAATTCCCATCTGTGTTGTGTTGAGCAAGCACCCAATACGTTCCAGCTCCTGTTGGGCAGTAAAGGGAGTAGTTAAATGCAGAGAGTTGTATTACTGTTTATAAAACACAAGGTAAAAGCTTCTAATTTGAATATAATTTTGCACCTAGAGAAAGACATGTTGAACCACAAAAAGAAATGGCAGGAGTTAATTTGGCTTAAAAAAACAATAAAAAATAAAATGTAAGGGTTAAAGAATGCAAATGTATTATTATGAAAAATGCACACAGGTGGAATGATAGACAAATATCTCATAATTCAGGTAAAACCCTAACATCCAGTACAGACATCCTGATGGGAATTTAATAAAAAGAGAGACAGAGGCTGGGACCCTGATCTAGTAAAAAAAGAACAGTACAGTAAAAGGAGGGTCGGCAGGAGTTAACAGAACTTGAAGAGCAACAAGGAGAATGAGGCCACATGAGACACTTGGGGTATTAAAGACCACAGAGGAGGCTGTGACCCCCCCCTCGCTCATACATCAGGCCCTCATGTCATCCTTTGTTGTGGCCCTTAAACAAAACAACCTCTACACAGTCCACAGAACCAAAAGGCTCCTGGGGGGGCGGGGGGCATTCATGTGTAGCTAGAGGAAGTGCTATGATCTTACATGTAAAAAATCCTCCAGTTGTGCTTTCTTCTAAAGACCGATCATCACACAGACTGGTCAAAAATCAATCATCAATGAAATACTGTCAATATTTGATTGAAGAAAATAAGTCATTCTTTAAAGGTAAAAGTAAGTAAATCATAGATAGATAGACAGATAGATGGATAGATAAATGCAGAGAAAGTGGGAGTTGTTTTGACATGTGAGAGTCTTGTCTGAATTATTTGTACAGTAAAATGTTATAAATATCCTTAGGGTTTTTATAGCAGTCAAATAAGCTTCAGAAAAACTGCCTTTTGTTCACTGTGAGGATATAAAAACAACTGCTGTTTCCGAGGCACTTATTTCATCTTCTGTTATGTTTGCTAATATAATTATAGTCAAGAAAGTTCTTGACTTTCATTAGTGTGACATTATAATAAAAGTCATCCTGGCAGTGATCTAAAAATATTGATTTTGAAAGTTTGCCTTAAATAGAAGGTCATAACTACTATAACATTGTCACTGCTCTCTGTGAAACTCTGTGCAGTTCTGTCAGTAAACTGACATTTCCACTGACATCCGATTGGAGTGCGTTTGAACTTCTCTCCTGTTTATAGTTTGTGTTTAATTGTGCTCTAAGCCTCACATTTCCTGAGTTTATTTATGTGATAATTATTGAATAGAAACGTTAATTAGTCCTGTTTAGTTGGCTGACAGTAAAAGTGACATTAGAGCTCAGTACTTGACCTGCATCAGGTTTTATTGCTGTCATCAGTAGTAAAGCATTTGGTTGGTAATTTTTTTTTCTGGACAGACACATGGGGGTCTGGTCAATCAAATAAAATGAAATAAAAAATACATTTTTGTTCTAGTTTTATTATTTTACATTTATTTTGGAATTCAGTTTTGGACCGGATTGGATGGTTCGATGGGCAAGATTTGGCCCATGGGCCACCAGTTGATGTTCACTGCTCTAAAAATATCTCAGCATCTTCCAATAATGTTTTCATTGTAAACCCTGTTAGAGCTCAGCTTCTAGTTGTAGGCTAGCACTGAAGGGGAGAACTGATTTTTGTTCCAATAATTAGATGATGATTTGAGAAAAGACAGAAATTCTCACATGCACAGAAGCTGGTCTTCAGTCATCAAGCAGCTGACGAATATTTTTATATTGACAGCTTTTGTAGAAATTGTAACAGAGCTTTGTCTGTGTCCGTAATGTGACAAGTCGGCAAGACCTGTTGTGTTGTGTTTGCTGGGTGATATACAGAAGGCCATTTTAATTTTGACTGTTTCCTGGGAATAAAAATTCCAATAAATAATTTTACAGTGGGCAATTTCTTTTTCCATTTGTTCTCATGCAGAGTAGGGTTTATATATGAATAACCAGGGCTTAACTGAGCTCCACTGATTTACAAACCAGCATCTGTCACTGGTTTGGAGCAGATTCTTATAAACAATTTGTGATGTATTAAACATTTGAGTTTAAGTATTTTGGTAACTTGGTTGTGCCGTAGACTAATCATTTCAGCCTAGCTAGGGAATGCTGGGATATTTGTTTTGAGTTCCTGTTTTTGAGTAAAGAACGAACGTGCAGCAAGAGCGCTGTCTATCTGTGTGTTATTTAGTGAAATATGCCACACAATTAAATTTACATTTGAGAAGATATAGTTAGAGAAATAGTTTCTTCATTAGGTTGTCTTGGTTTGCACAGGTTTAGCAAAGCCAACAGGCCGTCATGGTGACAAAACACTGTATGTGTCATTTTTGTTTAAAATTTACAAGCACCAACTTTAACACCAGCTCAAGTTTTGGTCAAACATTTGTCATTTTCAGCTTTTTACTCGAGTGTGATTTTTATGAACATTTCACAAGTTTCATTTCCAGTGATTATGTGAGACATGTGTTTCCCTTTTGAGTCACAGGCATGAGAAAGTTCTGCCAGGGGAATATTGGTAGCTGCCATTGAAGTCGTCATTCTAAAACATCATTTTAGCATTTAACGACTTAATTGAGGGCAGATGCCAGACATTATGTGGAGGTTTATTAGTGACATGTTTCATTAAACCTCCACAGACACAGTTTGTTTTAAAACAGAGGAAGAATTTATTTGTAGTTGAGAGGATATGCATGTGTGCTGACCTCATGGGCACAGTAATGATACGTTTAGGAACATGATGGCGCCGGGCAGCTCTGAAGGCCACACTCATAGTTTGAGAAGACAATTGTTACAGTTTGAAGTTTTGATTGCACCTAAGCTTGAATAAAAATGTTTTTAAAAATATGAAGTTTAAAAAGGTTTTAAATAAACAGGATGTAGCGAGACAGGAGATGATCCCCCATGGTCCACAGACTGAATACTGTTCTCTGTCATCCTTTATATTTACAGGTTTAGAGATATTGTTTGTGCATATTAAACTGTATTTGTGTCTGTAAATGTCTGCTTGTGCACATTATGGAAAAAGTGACTGAGTCTTGACATCATACAGTAATTTTACACAGTACATTTCATAATATTTATTGCTGTGGTCTTTATCACTCATCTGAACTAATTAGCAACAACTTCATCTTGTAAGTGTTAATGATGTAAGTTCTTGCAGAAGATGAAGACATAATTAATACTTAATTAATTAAAAACTGTATTCGTATTCCAATCATGACTGTAATTATTACCATTTTTTATCCCATTAGATCCTAGCAGACTTGATGGAGCTGTAGTAATATTTTGTCTTTTTATGTTATATTTAACCTACAGCTCAGTGTTAAACAATGAGTGTGGTTTGTTGGACCTCATTGTGAGATAAACACAATGACATATCAGTCTCTGCTGCTCAGTAAACTACAGTTCATTAGGGAATGCTTTCTTGTTGTCCTCTGCTTCTCAGCTAAGGGGGAAATATTTCCACTTGACTTATTACTTTGTTGACCACAAAAATTGTGACTTTCAATGTTCAACTTAACTATTTTGGTGAAGTAGTGGATTTATTCAACAAACCTCAGTTTCAGCAGCCCTGCTACACTGATGTTTTGTAATGAAATTTTAGGTTGAAATAATAATAATAATATTTTTAATTTTTATAGCACTTGAGAATGAGTACTCAGTGGAGTACTCAGTGCTCTCACAGCTTGTAAAATCAGTATATACAGTGCCGGCTGCCCGTTTATGTGAAGTACAGTATTTGTAAAATGTTTTCTTAGGGTAAATGTGACAATCTAAATAAATCCAGTGAAAACTGAAGGCTAATTGCAGTAGATAGAACCAAAGAGTGTTGTTTAAAGATATCCTTAAGAGTATCCATTAGGATCTATTGGTACTATATATGTACAGTATATAAAAACATAGTATATATATATGTTTCTCTTTGCAGACGATTTCTACAACTCAGTTAAAGTTTCAGCTCTTTTCGCCAAGAGATGAAGCATGAAATCAATTCTGTGGTCAGCCACTGCGCCAGCTGGATTTAGAGAGTGCCAACACAATGGCTGAGTTAAGAGCCAGGATGCTGTTTGGCTTTTTCTATTAGGATGTTTCTTTTTGTGCGGAAGGGCTACTGTCAGCATAAACTCTTGGTTATTATGCCCCTGAGTAAGTCTGAGCTTCAGGTTTCAAATATTACTCTAGGCCAAAATGTAGCCAAGCTAAGCACTACTGCAAGTTCTTGCAGTTCTTTTCTAAAGAGATGTGGAACATTTGAACCTCAGGGAATTTTTAGAATTTAGTTTATAAAAACATTTTCATTTTAAAAGCTGCATTTGCATAATAGTGTGCTCAGTTTGGAATATGTAATAAAGGAAAGTCTTTGAATATATTAGGTTACTGAGTGCCACAAACTTTTGTTTTTGTTCATTGTTCGTTACCGGTGTGTTGTAGTCATAAATTGATACATTTCCTTTTGGCTACTCAGGTTAAACCAGTTTTTACCACAGTAATAAGATTGAGTGATGAGGTGTGCAGTCAGAGTGACAGATCGGTTCACAGAAGGGATGGGTACAGAAGAGGTCAACCAGAAGCTTTTGGGGTCATTATGTTCCCAGAGGACATTGTGCTTTATTTTTTTTACGTTTGAATAACAACAATACACAAACATGAATGTTAACCTGAGAGATTCAAAATGAACAAACATAGAAGATCATCCTGGGTTTTAAACTATGAAAATGGAACTGATGAGAGAAGCAGTTTGTTTTTCCTATCACAAATGTTTGTCTTCTTCATAAGATTTTCCAGCTTTTTGTTCAACTTTGCCAAAGAGGGGACTTGTTCAAGTTCAAAGCATCCATTTGCACAGCAGGTGCTGCTCATCACTCAACAGGTAGGTGCACACACCTCGACTCTAAGCTGTACATGCCTCCCACAGGTGTAAGGCTTTTCAGAAACAGTATAGTGTAAACAGGGCGACCCGTTTCTAGAAAGAAGGCCGTCATAAAAAGGGAGTTTGGAGGGTGCTTTAGGATTTGTTTGCTATGCTATTGACACAGCTGCTGGCCCCACCTTCTGCCCATATCTCCTAAAGAAAAGACACTGGCGTGGAAGCCTGCATGTACGCAGTCTATTATTTTGTAGTTTAAAAGAAAATCCAAGTCATCAGAAGACATTCTAAAGAAGCCAGACAAAAACCAACAATCCTTGTTAAACGTCCGTGGATTTGAGGCTTTTGTGAAGAAGAAATTTCAGATTCTTTGAGTACACTGGTATACACTCTACACTCATGAATGCTTATGCGTTGTTGCACACTGTGTTTACTTTTTCTTTTTTTCTTTTGTGTTTGTGATCTTTGTGTGAACTGTCTTGCCCTGGCTGTTGCAGGGACAAAAGAATCCACACACAATTACAAGTTCTATTCGAAGCAGCACCAGGTGAAGCCAGTGGTCGAAGGGCCTTTGGAAAATCATCTGTTTTAGCAGAACTACTGTGCCATTCAAGTGTGTGCCCTCTGTGTTTGTTACATGACCAAGATTACATGAGTGTGACATAATAATTGCTATTAAACGACCGACTTGTCATTCAGTTGTGATGTGAATGGACAATTCTTGAAAAGGTTTGTTAAATATTGCGTAAAAAGTAAAAAACAGAAGAGACCGAAAGTGGACAATTTTAAACCGTATGACTCTTCCATTTAATTTCAAGGACACAGGCTCACAGTGGAGTATCTGAATGCAAATTATATCTGCTGGGGTTCAGTGACCTTGAGTTCTTCGACTGTGTCCACACAAGCGTGGACATATTTGTCTTTTGTTCTCAGCAGTGGAATTAAAATGGACCAGTCTAATCCTAAAGTTCACATATTGTTTGGAAAAGTGAGGTTTTCCAAGTCATAATAAACATACTGTTTTCTACAGATTGGGATTTTAGATTCAAGAACATCAGTGTTAGCATCTTGGTGTTAGCATCTTGCAGAGCAGTCTGGAAAACAAATACCTGGACAAATTTGGCAACAACTAGTTCACAAACGTAATGACATCATACACTGAGAATTGATAAGGGCAACAAATAGAATCACTTTAGAAGAATTGCCTTTTTAAAAGCTTTTTTGTGTAGTTATAGGGCATTTGCAGTGTAAGTTTTAAAAAACAAAACCATTCTTTACACAATATTTGCAGGATAGCATGAAAATAATCTTTCTAACATGGTTCGCTTAAACATGACACTAACAACGGTTTGTATTATCACAATTTGTGATTTTCAAAAACATTATGAATAAACCCAAACCCAGTACAACCTAATAATAATATTCTATTTAAGTTGTGTTTTTTTCCAAGTTTTGCTAATAGTATTCTTCAATTAACTTCTATAAATAGGAATAACAACATTGGAAGTTTTTTGGGGTGTTGAGACAGGACAGTCTGGACAAAAAAAAAATCTCAAAAGACTAATTTGAAAGAACTGCAGAGTTAAAAAAGAAATCCTCAGTGAAGTTGACTCAAGTCAAGGTAAGTTATGCAAATCTATTCAGTTGCAGACTCTATAGTGTATACTGTAACATTGGTGAGGCAGAGAGACATGAGTATGAACTTTTGTTATGTGTTGCTGGAAGCTGTCAGACTGAGAGAAGACGAGGCTTAGGTGATGGCTTTGTTGAAAAAAATGAACAAAATAAAAATCTTCTAGTGCTCATTACAGTCAAAAGAATCTTCTTATCGCCCATTCCATTACACACAGAACTATTAAAATAATATAGTTGACCATTAAAAATATGATTAATTGCCTCATTGCCTCAGTTTAAATGCTGCTTGAATGTGTCACTGTATCCATACTGTAGATTATATGCATTTAGGACATGTGCTGGCTGAAACACATCATTAGAGGGCACTCTGTGATGACCAGGGTGTTTAAACCAAGTGGACCAATCAGGACCTGCAGGTACCAAACCAGTACAAACACCTGACGTATTATGTTTATGTTGCTAAGTAAAACAATTTAATGAAAACAATTGTAAATTACTTTATCTGTGTTTAAGTGAGTTAAATGGTATTAACTTAATTTCCTCAAGAATTCTGTTCCTCAAAATGTGTCTGCTTTCAGGTTGCAAAAATGAAGATTGATAAACACTCTAGTCATGGCTGACTTTAAAGTGAAGAACTTGTAACCATGCCAAAGCTAGCATCAGATGAGAAGTCCTGTGTGTTTCATCACTGTTGCACGCACTCTGACCTAGAAAATGATCTGCAATGAGTATAAAAAAGGGGCTTACACAGTCCTGCATTTTAATTGTGTGTGTGAGTCTGGGCCTGATTTACATGAATGTGAAAGTCCAAAGCACAAGATAATTAGGAGAATTTTATCCTACTTTAAAATCTTGATCTCTCCCTGGGAGATATTTCTGCTAACAACATCATCTCTAAGCACTTGGCTTCTGTTTCCGTATCAGCGGTAGAAAGAAAAAGCATCCTCCGAGGTCTCCAAAAGTGTCACCTTTTTTATAACCCAGACCTGAGTGCGCTTCCTCGGGGCATAAAACCTCAGAGCGGGGGCCTCTTTGGTAGCCGCGGTGCCCGCGGCACTCTGACTCATGAAAGATCTGATGGCTTTCTAAAGAGGTTTTAAGACGTGATGCCAAAAAGCCAGGTGTGTGAGTTTTTGTTGCATGTGTACTTAATGCCAGGGAGGAATGCACACATTACCTGTATGTACACATACAAATCCACTGGCATTATGGACATGCTGTGTGCAGTTGTTCGTGTGGGTGCTGACAAAGACATGGCAGAGGTTCTTTGTACCTGCCACTGATCTTATTAGTCGATCCCTAACTCCTAAACTTTATTCTTTGAAGGATGTGTTTGTTTAACACTTGTTTGAAATGACACTGTACAAAAAGACTGAATGTTTTAACAGGTGATGCTTTAGCTAAGATCTGTGTAAAGATGATGGATATTTGCATCTGCACAAATATATATAGTGAACCATGCAAGATGATTTTTAAGAAAACACATGTTAAGAAACACATTTTTGCTTTTAAGAATTAGTCAATAACAACATGTACAGTCAATGTTACATGCAGTTGTGATGCAGAGACCAGGGGTGCCCCTTAAGTAGAACAAGATCTACCAGTAGATAAGGAAGTGCTGGTACATCATAAGCAGTAAAAATATACATAAATAAGTACAGTATAATACTGTATTGTGTAGTAGTGACCATATACTGAAAGAATTGTATCATATTGTGCCGTCGAACTACATGCATTTAATCAGTAATGTACATGCTATGTTCAATTTACACAAATACAGTGGAACCTTAGTTTTTGAACGCTTCCCTTTTCAAAAAATTCAATTCATGACCAAATGTTTTAACCTTTGTACTGGTTGTCGTACCATAATTCGGTTGACGAACAAGCCAACAAAATCAGGCGGGCAGCAAGTGATCACTAAGACTGAGTGTGTGACTTCAATCTGTGCTCAGGATATACGCACGAGGAACTGTTGTTTGATTTTGCCAGTATTTCTTGCACTGTGCTGTTTCTTGTTTTATTATTCCATAAATCCCCATGGAGCCTAAAAAAGCTAGTGAAAGTGGAAGAAGAACAAAGAAGCAGTAAATGAAGCTAAGGTTGCCAAAGGAGTGACTGTGATCACCGAGCAAAGATCTCAGACATTAGGAGAAGTGGAAAAGTTGCTCCTTATTTGTAGCAAGCCAAAAAGTTGTGGAAACCCCTGCAGTTGACAATCTCAGCAGACATGTTGACAGTCATACTTAAATGTTAAACAAAATGGGTCAGAAGAAAATGTAAGGATAGGACACTGAAAATTGCACTGATTTGCTTTTGAGAATAAAAGTTCTTTTCATTGTGACCGAGGACAAGCATGTGGTCAAAACCGAGTCGTGGTGCTTCCAACGGCCAACAGAGCGAGGCATAAGACTGCAGCCATGTCACTCTCTGTTTGATTTTGGCCACATGTAAACGACTCTATTGTACGTTGAGAACATGGGGAGAGGAGAACATCCACAAAAATAAACCTCACACAGAAAAGCCCTGTATTTAAACAGGCCACAAAACAGGCTGCTGGGCTCTGAACCACACCACACCAAAACACACACTGTGCGTGTGTGTGTGTGTGTGAGAGAGCGAGCGAGAGAAAGAAAGAGAGAGAGAGAGAGAGAGAAGAGAAGGAAGGAGCCATTCTGGTGGTTTCTAACATATAATTAAGGTGGTCATTGCGTCCAGGGACAACAGAGAATCGTTAACTCTTATTTGAAGGTTTGTTTAACCAGAGATCTAGTAGTCACTTTTATTGTATTGTATTCTGTGTAAGCTACACTAAGGTCCTTCTTACGTATACCCCTTCTTCTTTATCGCGAGACAGCCAAATGGTTCTAAGACAAGGGAAGAATCTATATGTTATGATTTGCTGTTGGTTGGTTGGTTAATGGTTATCATGAAATGCGTTGAGGGACGAACCTCTGTGCTTGTGGTTCACCCAGTTCTCAGGATATAATTGTGATGTTTATTTTTCTTTGTTTGTTTTACTGCTTAGAAATAATGTATGTTCCTTTAAGACAACTGTAAGGTCCAGACAAACACACTCATACATGAACACACGTACAAATATCTATCTGCTAAATGTTAAAAGTTTATTGTATACCTTTTTATTGTGAAATAATGTTTCCACATTAGAGTGCACATTATTAAAGGACATGATGTTAGTCCAACCAACCTGACTCACAGGTTACAGCAGCCAAACTCCTTTCAGCTAACAGCTACAAGATCTGTGTTTACCAAACACAATACTAGTTACTTAATCCTCCGAAGTTCTAAAAGATTATAGATTATTCTGAAGAGGGAGGTGCTGATACATCAGCACAAACACACACACACACACATTTGATTAGGATGACCACCATACTTGCCTTCACTTGCTTTGTATACACCTCCTTGTAAATTAAATATCTTATAGAGATATTAAACCATCCAAAACATTGTTCAAATCCAAACAGATCAAATTAATTTAATATGTCAAAATGTGTGAGAGAAGGCAACATGCTCACGGAAATTAATCTGTTCCTGTGTTAATCTCATAGTGGAATGTTAATGGATGGTGATGAAAGGAAAGGTCATGTTTTTGTCACAAAGAGACAGAGGTCACACACATTTTAAGCGGGGGGGGGGGGGGGGGGGGATTTTTTAACACACATTCTTCACATGCATAACTACACATAAAACTTAAAAATAACTTCCAGCAGTTGTCTGATCTTCTATGTGGTGCCCACCCCCCATTCCCCCACAGCACTATTCTTTATTTATCAGCAAGGGCTAAAGTGATAAGCCAACAGCTGTTCTGTTCTTGGCAGACGCACACACACTCAGAGGTCATTGCTTGACTCACATTCATTTCCTACAGCCTGTGTCTAACTTTGTAGCTATCTCAATTAACCAACCTCACCTACAGTTAACCTTAGCCTGATTCAAAAACATGTCCATACTTTTGAAACACATTTACAATGACATTGAAGTATACGCTTTCTTCTACAACCATGTGATGCACATGCTACAAGGTGAAAGGTATTACATTGTAAAAGAATATGTGCTTTATTTTATACATACTGTATATAAGGTAAGTACTGAAGGTCCATATGTGGCCTCATGTATTGTTAGACAAGTTCGTTGTGCAGTTGTCTGCATGGACAAAGAGCCTCAAATAACCTTCAGGTTCTGTTTCTCATCTTCTTCAGTGATGTCTTTACTGACCAACAACAGCTGGACCAGTATGTTACGCTACGTGTAATGTAAGTCATGAGTAGATACTGGCCAAGATTCAATACATTCATTGGTTTCTTATACAGTATAGCTTTAAGGTCTCTCTCTCTGTCTGTCAGCTGAGACTGGGAGACTCTTGGTTGAACAAAGGCCCGTGGTGTTGCTCTGACAAGCTGTTGGCCCACAGCAATCACATTAATCAAAGGTTAAAATTAAAAGTTTCCATCTTTTCACCCAGAGACAGGTTGTAAGCTTGTAGTGGCAGCAGCTGCTCTCTACTCAGACTGCAGTCAAACAGTCTGGTCCACATCTCAGTCCTGGATCATCCAGTACACAAAGTACTAAAGCCACATCAAAAACTGATTCTGTCTTTAGTTTCATTCAATAAATTTGGACATGAACGGTACATGTTCTTTTTAGTACAGCATGTCATTTCTTCCCACACATTATTTGGGCTTTGTTTCTCAGTTTATTGTGGGATTTGTAAAGATAGTAATGAGTAAAAAGCTGCATTTTAAACAGCAAGTAGATCAATTTGTCAAATCAAACTTCTCTTTAGTACTTAAGTTATTTTTCCTTTTCAAACTAACCTAATATGTTTTTCATAAGTCAATGGAGGACTAAAACGTTTACAAAAAATATGTTTTTAATAGCATTTTTTAAAAAGTGCATGTTATTGAAGTAAGCTGCTGTATTATTCTTTCTTGTAAAAAAAACCCAACAATGTCTTTTTCTACTTTTCTTTTAAATGGTTATTTCAACTCTTTGCGAAAGACATTGTTCAATAAACTCCTCAATAGTGAATCATGAATGAGAGAGGATGGGGACCACTTTAAGTGGGATAAAATGTAGTCTGACAAATGAATCACAAGGGACTGCAGAGAAGTCTTGTGCTGAATAATGATGTTTGATTTAACTTGAGACAGTCAGACAAAAACTGCCTCTAATAAGGTAATAGAAAACCAGATTAACTGAATTCAGTAATTAAAAAAAACAACATATTTTCTATTGTGTAAAAATCTTCTAAAATCAAAATCAGAATAATTCCAGCAATCATTACATTTTAAACTTTAAAATGTTCCTTTATCCCCCTAACTGCCTTTTAGACCAAATGTTACCTGTTAGTCTGCTTATCACATCTGGATATAATTTCAGTAATATAGTATACCGTATATCATGCTGTTTGTATAAGGTAATAAAAGATTTTATTGGGGCTGACTGGTCAGTGTTTATGACTATTGTTTATTGTCTGTTCTGTGACTCAAGAAAAAGTATACTGTTCCTGTTTAGTCTTTGATCACACTGCAATCTTTACAGGAACAAATGGTAAATTAGAATATAGTCTTTTCACCTAGGGTCTGTTATATTGTTTATTGCAACTGCTAGTCTCTGATAGTTTCATGTTTCATGAAAACATTCCTGTTGGAAATGACGATTCCCTGCGGTAATATTCTAAGAAAGTAAAAATTCATGAACCACAAAAGTATTATATCAAATGTATGGTTATTAAACATGACTGCCTCCACAAAGACTTGCTCTTTATGTCATTGACCTGATCTTTTCAGATAATTAGAAACAACTATTGATAAGAGTAATTGTACACTCAATCCAGGCTATGTAGCCTAATTTTCAGTGTACATTCTAGTTAACAACAAAGTTGTTTTCTTTTCTTCTTGATCTTCATCATCATCATCAACATCATGTTTTCTTCTTCATCTATAGACTAAGAAACGTTTCCAAGGCATTCACAGTTTGGAGGTTGTTTCAGTTTTAAGTTAAATCGGACAGTAATTATCCTTTGATTTGTTGACCACCAACCTCTTTAAAAAGAATGTAATTTAAGAAATGACACAACCACAGTACAGATTTGGGACAATACCATTTATTCAGAGATGCAGAAGTATGTCAAGAAATTCCAAAAACAAACATATGCAAACAACAAAACGGCTGATTTATTTAATATAACTTGTATTCTATTACAATTCTAGTTAAAAAATAATAATCAGCGTTGATTGTTTACTAGAATTGTGGCTTGTTTGTAGCTCTGTAGTTGCGCGTTCTCCCCCGGAGCTCCCATGTGGTACGTTCCACAGTCTCTTTTGGTAGCTCCAGCGGCCGTGGTCGGAACATAACATGCTGGAGAGTGCGTCTGTCTTCTATTACTTAACTTTTCAATCCCTTTTTGTTGCCTTATCGCACTTTGCGGAGAGGGGCCGGGTGAGGAAAGGCGTTAAAGAGTCAGTCATGCTATAAAGTTAGCGTGAAAGCCGGGCGTTGAATCTTTTTCATTCGGAGAAGGAGAAGGAAAAAGGGAGAAAGAAGCCTGGAGGAGTGAGAGAAAAGCGGGGTACCAAGATGCATCTGGTCGCAGTGTTGTGCGGAGCCCTGGCAACTTTGTTGCTCAGTCAGACAGGTAAGAAAACGTCTGTTTCAAAATAAACAAAATGCAAACAACGAAACACGTGTTTTTGCAGATGGTGCGCGGCTGCATCTTTGCACCGTTTGGAAGTTTTGTTCAGTTTTGCATTCCCTCCTGGTCAGTTTTGTTTTGTGTCGACTGGTATCTTCAAGCACGTGAACTATGTAAACAATTTACCCAAACAGCACAACATTTATGTCTGCAATGGTAAACCTTGCGCAAAGCTTATACTCTTTGTCTCTCATTCGCTTGTATCTTGTTTGACAGTTCGCTTTAAGACAATGGTCTTAGATGTGAAGCTCATCATGTGAAACAGATGTAACAAGTCTAATGCACTAATGTAAAATATCTTCATATACATTTATTTCAGTATCTATTACTGTGAGCAGTGCATGCATCAATTCATTCCTGGTTGATATTGACAAAAATGATTATTCATTTTTAAGTTGATGCAATATGGGATAGATAATAGATAGAATTCACTGATGACAGTTATTTTTAAGGCAACTTTTTAAGTCACTTGGCAAGTGATGGACGCATCCCTCATGACAGGGTCTGACTGCAGGTGAAGTGGTTTGTTCATCTGTGATAATCTACATCCGTTTGTTTATCTGTGATAACCTACATCCTGTGTCCTCCCCCTCCAGCGCTTGTAATAGGTCTGAGTGATTTCCACCACCCCCTTCCTATGTTTTCTCTAACACCTTGTATTTACAACATGTCAGAACAGCCGCTGGAATGCAGGGACCCTACTGAAGCTATTTAGCCAGACACACATTCGCAGGCTCACACGCACATGCATGCACAAACACCAACACAATCATTTTGCTCAATGTCACCAAAGTTGACTTCAGTTGTCTTTGTTAATGTAACAAGAAGCCCATTTGTCAGCATAGGAAGAAACAAATGCAACTGTAATCGGCAGCTGGACCTCGACAGTTTGGTGCTGTAGTTGTGACGGGTCCAAAATGTCACGGGACAACTGTCTTCATCATGTCTCCCTGATGAAATTCAATGAACCATGTGAAAACAAAAGACCCCCCATGCCCCTCCAACCCAATAGATGATTCATGTCTTTGGAACTTTATTTATTTTATATGCAGTAAATATATTTCCCCAATTAATCTGGGGCAGTTTGCGCATATTTTAGAGATGCACACATCACCCAGTTTTCTGCATGATCAGCCTTGACAGGTGACCGGCCTGTCAACACACGGTCATTTTGTGCATGCATTTTTGTGTTGGACAACAATAGAGGAAACTCACACTCAAACTGGAGTTAATACATTACCCGTGAAAAGATGATTTTATTAACTCTCGTAACCCTCTGAATTTATAACATGAAATAGACATGTTTGCCCTTGACTTTTTGCCCTTAATTTTACAATCATTGGACATTCTGGAGAAAGAAAAATAGAGGTTATTGATCTTTTTTAAAAAGTCACCCCAAAATAATATAAACTGCAGATATTTTTGTTTTGTTATACCGACGTATTGCACAGGCTTGTATTTGTCAAAATGTTGGATAAACAGTTGTTCATTGTAGCCTGTTTTTTTTTCATATAGTAGGTGTTGTGTTTGGTATTTGCTAATTTAAGCATGTAGTTTTAACCAGCCTTCCATACAAAATTAGATACAGTAGTTAAGGCGTCAATTGAATTTTGTCTGAATTTAAACAGCTGATTTATTCTGTGACCTTTGCTGTAGCAGACCAAAATGTCTTATCTTGACTTGAACAAATATTCATTCATTGAAATGAAATGGTAACAACTGTGGTGTCTTTTCTTTGTGTAGCAAATGGCATTGTAAAGGCCAGCCGCTGCTCTAGTTGACAGCAGATGACTCAGGGCAATAATTTTATTAGGCTTAGTATTTGTAGAGGAAGCGAAAGAGGAAAATAGTAGAACTCCTGAAACCTGCCTGTAGACAAGAAGCCCTCCCAGCTTAGACTAATGGCAGTTCAGTAATGGGCAGAATTTGGACTAATGGCATGTGCTGGAGTGTGTGTTACAGTATAATGATGTGCTCTGGGACAGCACAACCCCTCACCCTCTCCAGTGTCTTTCCACAGATCCTTTCCTGGTTAACTTCCAGATTGGACATGAAGGTTAATTTAATATCTGATGTTATTCCAGTGAAGAATCAACCTTTATCTGTGTTTTTTGTATCCACATCACTGCATTATACATTATCTTATGTGCTGACAATTAAATTTCACTTACCAAACCAAAATACGCTTTTTTGAACATCAGTGAACCACAGTGTAATTCTTCCTTCCTACATGAATTTTGTAGGATTCCTGGGAAAAATAAGGTAATGCGCTTGATAAATAATCAATTTATTTTCAATAATGCGTATAAATTGCAGTAACAGTTGGGATCATTGTTAAAAACCTGTTTGAACCCTCTCAACCAGTAGGATTCGGCAGCCTGAAAACTAACCATTTAACCATTTTAATATTGTTTGATAATGATAATAACCACAGTCCAGGTTGTGCTGTCTTTTGTTAATATTGTCTGGAATCCCTACAAGTAATGTAACCAAATTATAAGCAGTATGAGTAGTATGGTATCTGTTTACACACAATACTCTATATTTATGATTTTCTTTCTTCAAAATACATCAACACTGCAATGGATAAAATGTCATTTGAAGAATTGTGTTGGTAATAATGCTGCTGCAATGTTGATAGCTTACAATTAATCACCCACCGGACAGGTTTATTGTCATAAGTGAGTTTTTTGTAGCACTTCCACTCTTTAGCTGCCAGCCTGGAAGTACTCTGTGTCGAAGATATAAAGGTTGTTTTGGACACCGTAGCCCTGACCTTGTGCAACAAATGGAACTGTCCAATCTTTATTTCTGGCAAGAGGTGTGTGTGTGCTTGTTGGTTCAGTGCTGTGACTGAAATTTGGCTGCTGCAGGAGGAGCAGGACTAATGATTGATGAGAGTTTTATTTTTTTTACTCAGAAATGGAAATTGCTGGTTACATGAATATTGGTGTTGATATTTTTTGTTGTTGCATTAAATAAGGTGACTGTGCCACCCTTTGGTCTAGCTGTTTAGTGTTGTCAGCCAGACATTTGCTTTCACCGCGAGAAGGCAAGAGTGAGTCACTTGATATCCCCACTGGGCTTTGTCAGTCTCTGTTGAGGGGATGGAATTGCACCTCCAAGGTAGCAGTGGAGGTAACTTGTGATTACTTGGTGCCTAGCTCCCCTTAACATTCTCATATGGATAAATGTCAAACCTCATACCATCCGAAACCCCCCATGCCTTGGCTCATTTGCCCCAGCCTCCAATAAATCACTTTCCTTCCAAAGAGGGCCTCCTGCGAAACACTACATGCCATGGGCTTACGGATCATTTCTTGTTTAAAAAACATGATGCCATGGCTTCGGGGCACTTTTCAATTATGTTCATGGTGGTAATATATGTCACACACACATAAGCTCCTAGTGTAAGTAAACAGGTCTGCACCAAGGCAACTGGGTAAAAAATATAGTTATTTAGCAATCAATAAAAAAATAAGGTTTCTTCAGTTTGAGAAGCTTTTCTCAGTTATCAGACATATTTATTTGTTCATTTTTTCTAATAGCAACCTGACCCTAATATACCATGGCAACATTTCTTTTAGGCATACAAAATAATATGCTGCCTTAAATGTCAATACTGCCAATATTGTATGGTGTGTCTTATTATCTTTGATGCCTCAGAGGTTTAGGGACCAAAGGGTCATATTATTGACCTCGTATGAGCCTTTGTTCTTGGCCCGTTTGAAATGATTGTAATGAACTGTGTTTCTCTGTCACTGTGAAACCGTGTTGTAACGGACATAAAGATAAACCAGGTCCGACACTTATTGTCTGAACACAATAAAGGAAGAGAGGGCAGAAGCTAATGGGTTTTTAGAAGGACACACACACTTACAGATGATCTATACTAAGTGAATTTGTCATTGACTTCTCATCTGTCTTCCTAAATATGGGGTGGGTGACCAGTTGAAATTGAAAATGTGGCAAATTTGCCAAAAACATTAGAGAATACAGTGAGAGAATACGGTGCAGGTGTTGTAATAAAAGGCCTCTCTTCTTACACAGACACGGTGACCACTTTGGTTTAATACTAGGCAAAGAAAATCCCAGCATATAACCAGCATAGTGCGAGGTAACAGAGTGAGAACTGTCGGATGGTTAAGTTAATGTGGAGTCATTTATTTAAAACAAGATGTGACTCACTATGGTATGTCATACTGCACATCTATGACAGTTCCATACGGGTATATATATACTTCTTAGCCCATAGTTTTGCACAATTTCCCAAGAATAACATGCAAGTTTACACAGTGTTAGACAAATAAAGGTGTACTAAATCTTAATATTAAGAAGGAGCAAGCAGGGTTTAAATTGTGGCGTGTGGGCCACATTTCTCTCACCCATCACAGAGTTTTGGCCCATCTATCCATTTTGTCTTCATTGAAGGGCAAAAGGGAATTTGCGCAGCCATATATTCAGCATGTGAAATGAGTTAAACTGCACAATGGCCCACACACACTCACATATGACATTTGTCTCAGGGCAACAGAAACATCTGTTAGATGCATCAGGGTAGGACAGTTGTCCCCTTGTCATTTTATGACGAGGGGGTGGACAGTCAATCTTGGACTTGAATGGCAAGTTGAAAGTTTATATTCGAGAAGAATGGTTTAGAACAGCAGTTCATCATTAATGACTCTATGGGATAATCATCACTTAACATCAACTTGAGAAACTCATGATTGCGGTCATTTAAATGTCTCCAGGAATTTTTTTTTTCACAAGGTCAATTGCACAAAAGGGTTCAAAAATGATTATATTATATTATTCAATTGCACAAAAGGGTTCAAAAATGAGCAATGTGGTGATAATAAAATTTGGAACTGGAAAATATCTCATTCATTGCTTAAAGATGTGCAAATAAAATATATTGTTGAAAACTCAAAATGACTGGTAGAGTTGATTATTTACACATTTCCTGCAATGTTGTCTGTGCAAATTGCGGCAAGAGATTGGCTCAAAGTAGAGGGTAAAAATAACTGCAGAGACACAGACAGGCCGGGTTCTTTCCTAAATGGACGTGGGCCTTCTCTCTATATGGTCATAGTTGTGTGTGTTTTTTTGAGGTTTGAGATTTGCAGTGCTGTGATGTATTTTTCGATTTGTGGAGTGCATGTCAGTTTCTAGAAGCAGACAGGAAAGTTACCCAGCCCTTTGGGGTACCAGTTGTTTTTGCAGTGACTCAACCATTAAAATCTATTTAATCTATTTTAAACTTTTTATTTGCAAGCAGCTAACTCTTAAGAGCTTGAAGAATGTTAGCCTTTTGGAGATTTAATTTTAGTTGTCTCTGAACTGCCTGCTTCATCTGTGGTTTTTTGTTTTCTTATCATATCTTTGCTTAGATCTTTAATCTCACCAATGTTAGTCACCATCTTTTTACCTGTCCAGCCCACCCTGTCTGCTCAATAGTAGGGGTCCTGCTGATAGGGGCCTGCAGCTGTCAGTTATACCTGCATACATAGCGATTTAAGCATATATAACGCACAACCATATTTCCTGTTGCAGGCTGTAGACAAGTTGAGGTGTGGGATTATTACATTCTATGTACTTAACATGCTAAACACAGAAATATAATCTTTAACCCCATTTTACACTTATTATATTTGCTGGAACTGCCTATATATCTAACTGTTTATTTTAACTATTTAAACTGTAGGAAAAAATGATTTGCCAACTAATAAAAGACACTACTCACTACTACGTTTTCATTAAGCGTTATTTCCCAAGCTCGAAGGAAACCTTTGTGACATAATTTAACAAAAAATGTTGTGACTTTTACTTTGTCCTTATTAGTTATCCTATATGAATATATCTTTGGACCTTACCCTTTTTAAGTTAATCCCTTGACCTCAGCTGAAACCCAGCAGTTTATGCTCAGTTTCCAGAGCCTTTCTCTGAATTTGGTTTTAAACTTGCATGAAACCTGATTATAGTTTTGTGTAATCGAGATCTTTTGTAACTCCAGCCTGTATCAAAATTTTACAAAACCAGCTGAAAATGTTTTCCCCTAGTGCAGAATTAGAAAAAGAACATCTGACACTACTGAAATAACTTTTGTTTATCCCGTGCACAGTGGTGTATTTTCACACCATGTCTTTAGTACTTACAGTAATTACATCAAGTATGGCTCACGAACACACAGTGGCAAATGAGAAAACCTCGGGGCTTTTATGATCTCACAGTGCTTTTGCCCTTCTAGAGTGGCAATGCTCTGTGTTGTCCCCACAGTACTGACGCAGGGTGATGTCACTTGAAAGTGTGAGAGTCGAAACTTGACTCTTGCTTACATACACAATGCTTGACCTGAGAAAGTGTGCTTGCCTCACAACCTTGAGGCAGTTCAGGTGATGTACCCTGTCTAATTCAAATGTCACCCTGCAAATGAAATAAACTGTGTGACTGTCATCCCTTAACCAACTTTCATATGACTTTGTGAATTCTGGGCCAAAGGACACCTGAGCAGTGTTTTGGGGAAAGATAGTTGTTACCTTGGCATCTCTTCTCTGTGCTTTTCTTAACGTTCAAGCTTCTTCCGTCCTCCACCCACACTCCTCTTTTTTAATGGGCTGTACTCTGTTGGCAAAGTCTCAGCCAGGCTTGTGATGAGGGAAATGGAGGTTGTAGCGGTGGAGGTGGTGAGGATCTTTATTAAACAAACAGTGAAGGGCTTTGGAGGCCCATTCAGACATAGAGCAAGAATTGGGACACCACTGAAAGCGCCACAGTCCATAATGAACTTGAGTGGGCCATATAAGCAATGTCTATTCACTAAAGCCAAGGAGGACCAAGTGTCAAAACAAACCCAGCCCCTTTTCGTTTACAGGGGCTAAACGCCACCTTTTGACTCAGTGAAGTGTGGGCATCTGAAGGGAAGCCCACAACGAAACAGGGAAAGCAGAATGTACTTGTTGAAACAATGGCCTCTTAAATCAAGCACTCCTCATGCCTCTTTTCTTCTCCTTAGCACCCCTGTATCTCCACTTCTGTTAGACCTACGCTGACATTAGCAGTTGAACAGAATATATTGCAGGGGCCTCAAAGGCTCTGGACTTGCATCTCTGTAGCAGCACTGTCTTTAAATACAGTCTTAGTATTCAAAGGAGAGGCCTGTTTGGGTTCTTAAAAGCTTAATCAGTCAGACACAGCCTTCCTCTGCTGGACTAAATTTTGACCATATAATATTAATTATTGGTAGTTACCTGCAAACAGTTGGTTTTGCCCAACATCTTTGCTAATCTTTGTTGTACCACCAGACTAGTGCCTCTTTTCCAGGAAAAAAATAGGTAAATGGTATCTGCTTTCAGGTGTACAGACCCAGAGCTTAAAGAGATTATATGAAAATACATTTTTTAAGGAATAGGTGAATTTTTCCGAAGTTGCTCATCTATTCTGCTGGAGCCATTGTTTTCATCTGAAAAGTGTTTGAAAAGTGAACGCATTGTAAAGTTGTAGCTATCCTTTATTCTCTGTTTCTGTTGTCACCATTCCCTCCAATCGTCATCTTCTCTTTTCCGCCCCACCCTCAGTTAAAACGCTTTCTTCTGTTTGCAACCTCTTTGTTGCTCCTCCATGCTTAGCGGCTCGCAGGACTGAGGCCGAAGCTGTGTGATTCTGGGGCCAAGCACCTACTGCCTTCTTTCTTTTAGTCGTTTAGCAAGGTTTTTAAAGTAGAGACAAATATGTTTGTGGTTCAAAGTCCATCCCAGCAATTACAGTGACTAATTAAAGAGTTGGCCTTCACTAGGCAGCTACGTATAGTACTACAACACCCACTCTGTTTCATAACACTAACTTCAGAGTGAAACTAAGCACAGCATTGCCTGATAAAATACCATGTCTTTCATTGTGTAATGTTTTAATCAATACAAAAATCACAATCAATACAAGATTGTGATTTTTAAAAGGCGCCACAGTGGCTTTTATGATCAGGAAAGTAAATATTGTTGTTTGTGGATGAATTAAATAAAGCATATTTTTACTATGCCACTCAGACTTTGCACATAATTCTTCATATAGTAGGTTGTAAAGTCGAACATTAGCTTTAGACCAACTATAAAGGGCAGGAAGAGAAAGAAAAGCTAGGTCGATGGTCTAAAAGCACCTCTATAGGCTGGTGCATCATAATTAGGGATGTAATGATGTATCGTGACCAGTCCAGTATTACTTTTAATAAGAGAAGATAAATGGTGATGTGCAGTGTTTCTGTAAAAAAAAAGTAGTTTTTGTATTTTGTTATTTAAGATAATTTCAGTCTATGAGATACACAAGACCATTTTCGGTTGGGTCTTTTGCATATATCTTACAAATAAAGGATTATTGTATCTGGTTATAATTCATCTGGAGCTTGTTTTGTTTCAAAATTGTAATAAAACTGTATTATGAACAGAAAATCGTGAATCATATCGTATCGTTACATCCCTATTCATAATGTAAAAAAATCAACCAATGTAGTTATAGTTCTCTTAACGTTAGTATCAGTATACTGCTCGTATGAATACTGTAAATAATTCCCGTAAAAAACTGAACTGAGAGAAGCTGTAGTGCACAAGCTGTAGTGATTAACAGTGCAGTTGTCGTACAGTACGTTTCACAGTCCTAATAAATAACATCTTGCCTGGTCACTAACCAGTGACCCTAACCACTTTAACCTACACTTCTGAGGACAATGTACTGTATACTGAGTCTTCCAAACCGTCCTCCTGCAGGATGCTTTAGATGCTCAAAAAAATCACTGTAACCTTGGCAGCAAGCAGGGAGGCAGGAACACACTTCAGAGCAACATTCATAAAGCACCATAGAGATGATCCGTGGGCTCCGGCTCACTTAAGAGAGGCATGTCTCTCTAAAAGCATATTTCAAGGTTTTTCTGTACTCCTCCTCCTCCTTCCCCTTTATAAAATGAGCATTAATTTTATGTCTGCATATAGGCAAGCCTTCAGCTTCATGGTTGGTTTCAGAAGTGGTATTTTGCCAGCTCATTGCAGTGGTTTCAACCTCTCTGAATCATGACCCAACAGACTAATCAGGATAGTGCACATGGCAACTGTATCCCACCAGATTATAGCTCTGCAATTTTTCTGCAACTTTTTCTGGAGGAACAAAATTTTGAATTACACTTTTGGACCTTTGTTCTTAGGTTGGTGAATTCTTTTTATGTTGTGTTTTTTTTTTAAACTCAACCACATGTCTCTTTTACAGCACACAACTCTATTTACAGTCAAATTTCAAATGACATGCTGGTGGAGGTATGGTTATGTCTAGGCGGGAGTGCAGTGGATTTCTTAACACAACAAGGGAGAGTAAAAGTATGCTGGACGAATGTAGACTAATCTGCCTTTTCAGAACCTGGTTGCAGCCTGGCTGACTTTGTCTGTACCTTGCTGTGGCTATCATGAAGAAGTATAAACTTTAGACTAGGTGAGACACAACTTGTGTCCTCAGAATGATAGTTCTCTTCGTGCCCATACTTTGACACAGACATGTATGTTAAGTCAGTGACAGGTGCCATGGCTTAAGTGTGTGTGTCTGCCAGGCTTCTTTTATTTGCTTCTGATGTGTGCATTTACATGTGGAGGGTATGTTTATATTTTTGGACAGGTGCCGGTGTGTAGTCAAGTTGCCGGGCAGTTGCAACTTCAGGCTGAAATTTAAAGGTTCAGCTGGTGCCTGGCGCCCATAGGGCTCTACTCAGATATGTGCCTCTGGCAGTATGCCAAGACACCACACACACACACACACACATACATACACCCCCCCACACACACAGAGCCACTGGAAGCAACTCTGACTCCACTCCTGTCAATTGTGACCAATGCAGTCATGAATGATCACAAAAACACACATCGTCTTCGGTTGGATTTCTTTTCTGCCACAGCTGAAGCTGGCACCCCCAAGGGTTTAGGTAGACACCGTCTCCAGCTGAATGGTGCCAGCCAGCTTTAAAATTGGATTTAGTTTTGGCACTCTTCTGACCTTGGCAGTGCTGTGTTGCTCATTTAATACTGCCTACAGTCACTCCCCTACCCCCATCATTCCTGTTTCCATGATAACCCTTGTTCCGCATCAGATGACCTGTTGCCCTTCAAAGGAGGATGTTGGTGTCATGTGCCTTCTGGACTATGACACAGTCCACTCCAGGAACGTAGAAGTAGCTCTGGAATGTAGACAAATGCTCTTATTAACCTTGAGCTATTTTGACATCAGTTAGTGTTCAGGATAATGAGTAGATAGTATATCTGTCACCCAGTCAACCAGTCTGTGTATAGTTGTTCTCTTCGTCATTTAGTATGGCCTAATAATAAACTATTACTTTTATTTATTTATTTTTTTGTTGTTTTTTTTATTGTTATGACCTGTAAGTATGTAATCCCTAAAGAGAAAAGTAAGATGCTACTGCTGCGTCACATGATAAAGGTAAAGCTTACAGTGGGGGGAAAAAAAAACTTAAACCATGTAGATGGAATGTTAGGTGCTGACCTCACAGTCAACCTCTATCAGTCCCAAACAAACCATTCTTGATAAAGAAATAACACTTGATTGACTTTAGACCAGTTCATAGTCATTTGTATAATCTTAAAAACTAAATCAGCAAAATGTGCATGAGCCTCCTAGAAATTCAATCATGCTTGTTCTGTTACTCCCTGTTAAGTGTTATTTTGTTTTTGTGGTCTATATATGTATACTACACACTGATGATGTTACCTCTTTAGGTGAAAGTGTAGGTGAAATCGAATTATTTGTTATTGTGACACAGCACACAACAAAATGTGATCTCTTTTAACCCATCACCAAAGTGAGCGGGGAGCAGTGTGTGGGGACATTCCCATGCTCAGTGCACCTTTGGCAACTAGGCAGCTGGTGGACTTGAACCTGAAACCTTCTGGACCCAAGTCCGCTTTCTTCACCACCAAGCCACCACTGCCACCGTTATGATGTTTTTTGACATAGTAAGTGATCAGAATTTCATATTCTACATGATAAGCTACATAAATTACCAAATGTTATGCTTTAACTCTTTATTTTTAAGCATTTTTCCTTATTGTTTTCTGTGTTCCCAGTTGCCTGTAATGTGATTCATCTACCACTTAAGATCGTGTTTATCTCAGTTCCCCTCAAGCACTTCCCCAATTGAGCCTGAACTTGTTGTGTTCATATCTGTGTAAGCAGTTTCAGAAGTTTCAGTTTGTAAAGTAAAAAATAAATAAATTAGCCTGCATTATCAAACCTCTACTTTGCGTTTGCATCTGAAATTGGTGTAAAGTTGCATCTAATTTTTTTGTTGACGTCCATGAGAGTATTTTCATTCTCCCAGGAGAGAAAAGCACTTCATATCTGCATGACGGGAGTAAGAATCGTGAGCTGCAGAAGGAAGAGAGAAGAACATCAAAAGGATGAAAATGCTAAATATACCATTTTTGACTCTACATGTGCGTAGATTGCTTGCTGTGTGGGCTTTGCAAAAGCAAAACTGAGCCATCACCATGTAACTGGTTCACTCTGTCGAGAGGTTGTAAACAGAGAGACATCTACGCCACAAGAATATTTGGCACAGATATTCCTTTGGCAAATCATTGTCAGATGAAGTCTCGTTATAGCTCTACTCTGACAGTTGTATTGTGTTACAGGACTATAGTTTATTATTGTTATAATGAATAAGTTTAAAACTTTGAGGCACAACTCTTGGTTAATGTTTTTTATTTAACTAGGTAAAAATCTTGGCCTCTTCTCTGCTTCACTGTCTGGCTGAGAAACATTTGTAGCTCACAGCCAAACAGTGAGAAATAATGAATATTGTAGTTTCAGATCCTTTCCCACTAAATAAACCTTTTTAAATATACTGTATCTGTGTAAATGTGTGTATTACCGGGCATTTAAGATACTCAGGTCAGTAATTAGTATAGCAGTAGCAGTGGTATCGAAAAAGTTTGACTTCTGTCAAGCAATTGAAATATGAAAAACAGAAACACTGTCAAAGGCATGTTTGGTCTGACAATGTTTTATTGTTGATAATATATAAAGCAGTTCAAGACTCTTGGCAACAGACCTAAGTTTAGTACAGGGCTATTGTTGCTCTATGCTCTTTCTACTCATTTTTACGATAGGTAGTTATTTTGCACTAACTGATATGGACATGATACTTGAAGGTACTTAATTTCTCTGTCATCACCAAACTTCTGACATCAACCAACACCCAACATAAATTAACAATGGTAATACAAAAGTGTGATGCATTTCCTATAAGTAGTGTCATCTTTATGTCAGGTAAACTGGTATCACGTGGAGGCTATAGCAGTAGACGTTTCACCACCATAGTTAACTAATTCCATAGTCTGAATTAGTTCATGTTCTGTCTCTCTTGCAGCAAATGTTTACTTTCTTATTCATCACACACACCCATTTTTGTTTAATACTATTTACTTTACTTCAGGGATAAAGTACTGCCAAAAAGTAGTACTTTGTAATAGTATTTACAGGGGCACTTAGGCAACTGCAATCATGGGAAGAAATGTTACCTATAGTACAATTTTAGACCAGACGTGGCTCTGACTTCAGGGAGTGGCTGGGACTTAATGGGAAAAACTACAGTTTTTTTAGTGATATTCTTGTCCTTTTCTATTGTAAGTCTAGCCCTCTGGTCCTTGATGCAACCTTGACTGAGCTGGAAATCATTACACTAGGGATGCCAAATTTATATTTTCCAATCCATAATCAGCATGCCAAAGTTTCATGCCCAGACAAGAGCCTCCATCTTCAATCTGTTCTTACCTCATGGCCCCTGGGGTCTGATGTTGAGTGGCAATCCTTAGATACAGTAACAATGATGCAGTGAGTGGCCAGGAAATATTTTGCTTTGATGCAGGCCAAAGTGGCCTATTTGGTTGCGCTTTGGAGTTCCATGGTTGAAGTCCACTGTTAAAATCACTTCCACCTCTTCAATCTGCCAAAGTGATCCGTTTGAGCCGTTTGATAAAACCAAACACTTCCAACAAGTGTTTTTTTTTCTTTCTTTTTTTTCAAGAAAAATCATATCTTTTGTTTGTTGTTAGTGTACAGCCAGCTGTCCTTTATCAATCTTTCTGTCCAAGGCCCTCTTTTTACTTTCCTTGTAAAAGCTGTCTGAACTTCAGGCTTTGAGGCTCTTAGATCTTTAAAATCGTACTTCCTCAAAACTCCAGGCTTGAGTCTGACACAGTTGTGGTTGTTGTTCTAGCAGTTAATGACCCTGCCCCGTCATTTTCACCCTGAGTCTCCTTCATTTCCGACACCTCTTTTATAGACTTAGGAAATGGTAACCCCCAAATGGATTTAACTTCCAGGTCAGTGGATTTGAGGTCAAGGGTCACACTTGGGTTGAGGCAAACGTAAATTAAATGACTGGGCTACATTTTGTCTTGCTTGATGTATTCGGAAATGTTTCTTTGTCAGCTCTCACACTGGCACACACAGATGTTTGTTTCACATGAATGGAAATATATAAATTTGTACAGAAGAAAGAACTTGTGAACTTTTTGTTCTTTCTCATTTTCTTGGTTTCCTCTAATCTTCTTTTCTCCAGTTTCTTCCATGTACCCACTTTTTTTTACTCTCTCTCTCTCTCTCTCTCTCTGCTCATTTCATTGCTTAGCAACAATGACAGCCGTGACAGATCTGTGCTTTGGCTCATAGTGTCGCATCTGACTTTAGCCAACCCCCTCGCACATAAACACATACACACAATTGCAATTCAAACAAGTACCCTGATGGTTTGTGGTTTATGATGCTGACCCTCATCAAACTCACCCAACACCCACTCCAGAAACAGCTCTATGACCTGCACCCCCATTGCTGAAGTGACAGAAGGGAAGCATCCAGCTGGAGGGAACTGTTGTGCTCCTCTCCTGAGGGATTGATCCTTTGCCCCTCGTGTCCCAAATCAGCACCTGCCCTGCCAACTACTGGAAGGGGATAAATAATGTCTTTTTTTTATCACGTTTCCATTGTCAATGGTTATGGAGGCCTGCAAGTTTGGGGTGTAAAATATATTTTTATGTGGAACTGTGAGACAGTTGGTATAAGTTTCAGGCTTGTTCTTGCTCCACCTGCTTGCTTCCACCATAACTTTCTCTCCTTTCTTCAGTCAGCTTTCCTCACATTGCAGCTTAGACTTATTGTCTCAAAGCTCCTGGTCGTCTCTGGGGAGCAGTGGGAGAAGGCTGAGGCTCCCTATATCCGCCCTCCTTCAGTACCCCTGATCCCGGCCCCATTTTTTTTTTTCAAGGCGTTTAAACTGACCTGTCAGTGGCTCTCTCTTCCCAGAGTCAATGTGGCCTGGCCCCCTGAAAGACCCATCCACATCAGCCTTCTGTTTGAACAGGCTCCACCAAAAGACCCCTTGTGCTGCTCTTTGTGTGCTCATAAATAAGATCAGAGTTAAGGTCCCAAAGCACTTGTGCCCAGAGATGGGCCCTATGTGCCTGAAGGACTAATGCTGCATGGCAGGCCTATCGATCACTGAGCTCCTCCCAGAATAGCAACCTGCTCTGCAAATAGCTTGCACTGCTACATTGACCTCATAATGCATCTACACAACTAAACTGGTTTGCAAATACATCATGATGAAACATGGGTCATGTGGTATTAAAGAGCAGTGACCATAATATGCATAAATGTTACCTCGCACCCAGAGCTTACTCTCCCATCTCATTGATGCTCTTTAGACTTTTTTTTTTTTTTGAGTGAGGATCAACTCAAGGAGGACTCTGTGTTCAGATAATTGTCTGTCATGTAACTTAAGTTACATGGACACATTACAGAAGATACAGCAATTGTGCAAGAAATTACTTACACAATTACAAGAAATTCTGTAATTGTGTAAGAAAGTTATATTTCTTGCAGTTGTATAAGGTTTATTTAACACAAGGATTGTTTAATAAAACCTTAATAGGTCTAAATTTATAAAATAAATGAGTTTGAATGAGTTAAAATATTTGAAAACAACTAGGGCTGAGCAGTACTGCCTAGCTGTCATTTTTTGATCATACTGAAGCATAGACTAAACAGATATGCTAAACATATATCCATTGTATACTGTGGTTTTACTACCAGTTGCCTTGCAATTTTTAAGCTCATTAAATTAAAAGATTGTTGTTGAAGCTGTGTCCTGACTACTTTACATAAGGATAAAGTGTTCTGTATGGTTTTTACATGGTATCATGTTACCACGAGTAAGAAGCAGTATGCCCTGGTTCCTAATCTCTCTGTCACAATAATTACATGGACGTCTATATGTTTGGAGCCATGGCCCACCTGTTCATATTCCATCATAATCAAAAACAGAAAAGTAGTCTGGCCTTGGGGAATTCAGGGACAAGAGTTCACTACTGTTTTAGCTTCTTTTCTTCCTTTTTTTAGTTTCTGTCAGCAGTTTGACTTGATGCTTTTTTTTAATTAACTGGTGAAAAGACGGTTCAAGGAAAGCTTCTTAGTTGAGAAGCACAGATAAGGAAAGTACAATCGTTAATTATAAAAAACTATAAGCTTTTAATAATAACTATTGTACTGAGTTTGGGGAAGGGGGACCTCTCAGATTTCTATGGTTTGTGGTAGACACCAATGAAATGAAGGCTTTAAAATGACACGGTATGGAAATGTCCAGAATTGGGCCATTTGACACCACCCGATTCAAACACACTTCACTTGAATAATATAGGTTTTCCAAGAAGCCAAACGCCTGAGATTAGTTCCATGTACCCAAAAGCTGCCATGTAACCAAATCACTCTAAAAGTTTGTGAAGCCCAAGCACTAAAACAGAGTGCTATTTGTGTCAAAATCATCTCTCCTTTAAGTGGAACGCCAGCTGAATCTGCCCTTTTTAGATATTGCTCAGAGTGATGTGTGGATCTGGAAATTCTTTTGAAAAATGTTTTAACCCATGCAGTGTCTGGAAGTCTTACTTGAGTTTGAGTGTGCAGAAGCCTATGGAAAGAGTTTTTTTTTTTTTGCGCACCTTGAAAGACATTGCGACATGTTCAGTGTGGAAAACTCAACTATTTTTCCTGTGGTGCTAATTAATCACTGAGCCCGTTTCCTCTCTACCCTGTTTTTTTTTTCTCTTCTCTGCAGGATCAGGGAGGTTTTTTACCCACTTTGTGTAAAGTGAGAAGAGGTGGGTGGTGGTGACGAAAAAATTCAAAGTTTGCATGGTTAAGAATAAAAAAAAAACAAATGTAGTAAAATAATTAATAAAGTGATTTAAGAAGGCAGATATAATACATTTTTCAGATGTAACCAATGCTTGAATTGGCTGATTTTGAGTATGATTGGTCGATAATTTTGTACATGCCTTCTGTGTCCTGGAACAGAAACGCTCTGTCACAAGCTGAAGCTAACATGTGGTTAACTTGTAAGTACTTTACAGGGAGCTTCTAGCATGATATTTGTTATACAAAACTGTGGAAAAGAAACCACATTCATTTGAAATGACAGACCTAAACCTGTGACCTTTTCAGTTTTTGGGAAATGTTTCCTGGTGACTTTTTATGAGAATAAAACTTTACCCTGAAGAACACTTTTGAAAGTCGTAGCTTAGTGGTTAAGGAAGTGGACTTGGGTCCGGAAGGCTTCAGGTTTGAATCCACCAGCTGCCAAATTACCACTAAGGGTACACTGAGCATGGCACCGTCCCCACCCACTGTTCACTTTGGTGATGGGTTAAAGCACAGGCTCAATTTCGTTGTATCCCTGTGTTACTGTGTTACAATGACTATATATATATATATATATAAAAAACTTTTATGTTTGATAAATACATTTATAACAATAATAAAAAGACATATTTTTTTAATTATTAGTAAAAATCTTAGAATCTATGGAAAGTGTAAGGTGTCATTTATAAAATTCACTAGAACAGTACAAAAGGCTAGGCAACAAAGGGGAAAGAAAGTAAAATGGATTCTTTGAGGGTTTCTTATTAACCATCTTAACTGTGGATATAACAGGATCAACCACTTGATTTTTGTAACCGATGTCCAATTTTACATGACCAAAATCTTCAGACATGCTGTCCATGCTATGCTAATGACCGATTTTGTTAAATGGTAGATACTCCTCTAAGCAGCATTTCCTACATATTTTGCAGGTGCGGAATTGTTGTTAATAGATAGCATTTGTTCTGTCCCATCTTATAGAACCCCTGCATTGGCCCCTTTTAATTTTGGAAACCTTTGACAAGAGAAGGGCATTGTTTTTGGACAATAGGAATTTTGGTGCGTAATCTAAGACCCCCTACAACTTGTCTCTCAGTAGACCTGCATATACAACATTAAGCACACTGAGTGGTTAACTCTAGCTCTGATTCATTGGGACCCAGTTCCGGGAGGAGGAGCAGTAATTAAAGACCTTAGAAAAAGGGGGCCTTGCGCACTGTTAGATGCATTTCATCCCGGAGTTCCAACCCCCCCCACCCCCCCTTTGCCCATAATCCCCACAGGAATAAACAAATTGGGCTTTTGAGTCTGCAGGCCGGGCCTAGGGGCTCCTGTAATGGGATAGTTGAGGTGTGTGTTTGTGTGCGTGTGAATACCAAGTATGGGTGAGGGAACATGTGTTCTCTTATATGGCCTGTGAACGTGTGTGTTTGACCACCGGTAATCGAAGTGGGTAATTGGTCCCAGTTCAATAGTGAAGTGCTTCAACTTCATTTACCTAATCCATAGGTTTGGTATTAAACAGATTAGTCTAGGATCTCTCCTAAACAAGCACTAACCAAGCACAGATGTATGAGTTTATGTGAGTGCACATTTGTGTGTGTGTGGTAAAATCTGAACCACAGATGATGTGTTCATTTGACCAGTTATTTACCCTCTGGCTTGTCATGAGGAAGTCTCTGTTACTTTCTTGTAACTTATTTTGCACCAGGAGCTCTGTGATTTTTCTCCCCAAGCCTGAATCCTCAGCTGCTGCAAATCCAAAACTGTTGTATTAATTTGAATCTCCTATCGGAGCCAAAGAGCAGAGGAGTGATGTCAGAAAAACAAATAAAAAGAGAGTGTATTGATGTCCTCGTATTTGAGTTGAAACTTTTTACGAGAAAAGCCTTAACAATGTTTTTCTTCGTACTTCAGAGCACCATAGCTGATTGAGTTTGTTGTGTTTTTGAGGGTGGGGGGTGAGGGTAAAATGAATTCAGTTCTACTCTGCTTAATGAGTCTAAAGCACATCTAATTTCACTGGCTGTTGAACCTGGCCTCCCTTCCCCTCTTCAGTTACTCCTCCCCTACTTCCAGTCATTCAGGCGACTTCAGAGGGCCCTACTATGCAAAGCAGCCAATGATTTACTAAATGGTCCTTTAATCATTACAGGTTTTATTTCCCCAGCCTGTCTGGAGGTCAGTAATTGTCTCTTTGAGTACACAAAAGAAGCTCTGTTTGTCATCAAGTTGTTGACAGCAAAGAGGAGGAGAGTTGAAAAGTTTTCAGCTTGTCTGCCTGCAGGTCTGTTAAAGATCAGTTGGTTATTTATTAAGCATTAATTCATTCATATTTTCAAGACATGTCAAGGAGAAAATATTCACCAGTTGGGAAAAACAAATGTATGAATGTGTGAAGAGGTGAAGGTAGAACTTTTAAAAAACTTTAAGTAGATGGTTATGTGTTGAAACGTCACCTTATATTTAATGTGTCAAAGTTATCAGGACTGATTCTCACTGATAACCTTGAACTTCTTGCTTTAGTGTTATATTATCCAGTATTTTTTTTATAGAATAAGATTAATTTTATTCAGGTATTTTATCAAGTGGCTCAGACTGGTCATGCTGTTTTAAAGAACAAAATATGTTCTTGGCGTCGGCAGACGTGTGGTTGCACAGAGCCTAAAAAAACATTTATTCGTTTCATACAGTCCACCCATTAGCTTACTTTGTTTGTTTAATATAAAGTTAAGCAAAACAGAGAAATCTGAGGCAGACATGTAGTTGAAGAGCAAAAGAGGGGGCTTTGCTCATATTGGTATTTAATAGATCTTGGTGCCTTTGATTACATGCATTGTTTCCCTGTTGCCAACATTTCATCCACATGCTCCTCTCTCCTGTACTGTGATTTGTTTTTCTTCTACTTTCAATTTTCACCCTCCTCTCTTTATCATTTTTTTTGGAACAAGTTTCAATCCTTCCAAAATATTTATTTTTCCAGAGTTTGGTTGAAAGGCAACAGAGGTTCACCAATCACCAATAGGTTGTTTGTTAACTTGCAGTTTTTAAAGCTGTTTGGGTTCATAAAATTGCTTGTTCTAATTTGCTAAAATATTTTATAGGATCTATCTGAGAATTCTTTTGACAAAACTCAACTTACTATTTGTTGTGTTTAATTCACGTTTCTTCCTTTGGATGCTTTTGATTACAGCATAATATGTACCTATTTCTAAACAGCATCAATTTCAGTTTGGCTTCACAGAGAAAACAAATATAAATTGACATCCCGCACAATGCAATTTTTGTAATTGCTGTTTACCCTACAGTTTTACAACCGTGGTTTCATTCAATAACAGACAGTTACTGCAATTTGACTCATCTCGTTTTGACACCACGTTCACCTGAGAGATGGGAACGAGAAAGCATTTTGTTTGTCTGCAAATGTGAATGTGTGTGTTGTAAGTTGTTGACCAGCAGCCTGCAGGCATCTGAGCCAGCAGGCAGGTCCAAGCAGGACTTGTACAAAGATCAGACTCAGAGATAACGGCCCCTCCGTCTTCTCCATTTCTGCCCATATGGTGTGTGTGTGCATGTCTGAGTGTCTGGCAAAGTGGACCCAGACTGGCCCATTCTTTTAATCATGCTGACTGGAAACAGACAGGATTGATATCAACATCACAAATGCTTGGGCATATACTGCCAATCAGCTGTAGGGAAGCCAATTAGATAGAGAAAGGCATGGAGAAGGAAAGGTTGCTTAAAGAAAAAAAGGGATCAAATAAATAATTCATATTAAATAATATTGATAGATTTATCTTCAAGATGATGAATGAAGACAGAAGAGAGGAACAGGTGATTGTTGTTTTTGCACGTAGGTCTGCAGGGATATTACATCAGTGCTTATTATTAAATGTGACACAGTCATTTTATTGTGCCCGAAAGGCAGATGGTTTCTGCGTCACTGTTTATTATGGTTGGACCCAAACTGAATTTATTTAAATTCAATGTACGCTTTAAAAAGGTAAACATATTATCAGCAAAATTGTGCTGAACAATAACCTCTTTGTTTCAGTACAGTTCCAGTTTGGTGTGTAATTCAGAAATTGACACCAGCTGTAAACAAATGAAAACAAATACAGGAACCTCGGTTGTCGAACGCCTCCGTTTTAGAACAATTCGGTTCACAAACAACATCGTTCACCAACAATTGCCCCGCTTATCGTACCATAAGGCCGAACAAGCCAAGAACATCAGGCGGGATCACTGAAGCAAGAGATCACTGGCAAGAGATCACTGAATGACTGAGTGTGTGGCGTCAGTCCATTGCAGTGGTTTGTAAACCTTAAGATATTTCCTTCAACTTTACAATGGAAAAATATTCAACAATTTAGTATAACTGTAATTTTTGTATACTAGTTTGGTATTTTGTATATTTACTAAAAATTAGATACTTTAGACCTCATAACCAGGCAGACTAAGGAATGTTTCCTTGTGTTAGAAAATTGTGCCCTTAAACTATTAAAGTCTATTTTTCCGAGTTTCCAGCAAATGCTTTGATGTGCTTTATGTAATGAGTAGAAACAATAGCCAAAAATTCTCAAAACATTAGGCTCAAGATGCAATAAACTGCAATTATCACTGACATGTCTTCTATTTTGCTCCTTTTACCCCTCTTTTCTTCTCTGTATTACATTGGTGCTGCTTTAGATTATGACTACATGAAGATGGATCTCCTCATAGTCTGTGCACACAATGAACCAAACTGACATTTATTGAGTTTTGTCTTGATTTCTCTCTCATAAAACAGGCTACAGTCACATAATGCAAGACAGCTTAGAAGAGAGACAGTGATGACGCCCTACCACACTATTGCTTTTGCCTTAAATTGATGAGGCTAAAAGAACGCAGCTTGAAGAATGTAATTATTATTATTTTTTTTAAGTTTTGTATGAACAGAGTCTCATAACAAAAAAAAGAGCGTTCCACATCCCCAGGGTTGTTGATCTATTTACAGTTGTCATAACCTTGGAGCGCAATATTTCTGCAGCCAAGAGGGATGACTGCACCTTCAGTTCTTCAAGACGGTGGTATTTAGCGCACCACAGTTTGACAGAGCAAATATTTGTTCAGTTTATTTAAATGTGCGGTTTATTAAGGCAACAGAGTCAATGGCTGTCATTCCTAAACATGTTAAAAAAAAGCCATCTCTGATTTTTACCATCTCAAGATTGGCAAACTGAAGCTTTGTGCAATACATGTATCCAATATATTTAGTTTATTCAAAGAATATCCCCTCATTCCTGTACAATCACACACATCTTGTGCACCATAGAAACAAAGCAGTTCTGTGATGGGTTTATAATTAACCTCTGTGGAAGGGTACCTCTCCATCCTACACAGAACTGAAAATTGAATTAGTGTGTTTAGTGGGAGCCATTTTCCTCTTCAAATGAGAGCGCTGTTGACTTTTCAGTTTTCATAATCAGTTCAAACTGCATGGGGAGAAAAGCCTGATCACAACTTCTGTGGATGCTCTTAAACAGAAATGCACACAGATATTTACCTAGCCACCTTTTCAATCATTTTACAATTACCTTCTGTTTTCTGATTAAAACTATCATATGGTGAATGTTGTGCATAGACTATGGTTTTGGCGGGCCAGATTTTTGTAAAGTGACAGTTTACTACAATATTTACTGAAATGCTGATCTTAAAATAAGTATCAAACAACAACATGAAAAATATCCTGGTGTTGAGATCTTTAATAGATTTTGTCCTCCAGTCAGGATTTTTCTGTGAAGCCCCTATAATTTAATAATGTCATACTCAAATCAAATTGAGAATTTCATGAAACCCTGGACAACTTAGTTGAAGTTGCCGACTGAGTCATTTTTCCTTAACTTGAAGATGTTTCTCATTTTGAATTCTCTGTGTTCACTTGGTTGAATTATTGCACTGATCAGAGATTACTCTCTGATATTTAGGCTCTGATTCCCTTCCCTCTGATTCAGTGTAATTAAGTAATGAATCATTTTGTTCTAATTTCCTTTACTACAATTGATCTTAAACACTACTATCAGTGTGCATTGTCTGTTATCTAACAAGGCAAACATTTATTTCTATTGATTTCCTCAGCCTTTCTGGCTGATGACTCATCTGTTTGCTCTGTAAGTCAGATTTTTTGTGAGAGAACACTTTGTTGTTGATTGTCAAAGGTGAAGGTTCGGTTTGATCCAACAGGCTCGATGCATTTGCACATGATAGCATGTGAATGAGATTTGTTGTGTATTTCTTCTAGAAGATATACAATTTTAAGTGGGCTATTGCTGGCAAGAGGTGTGCTGAAGAACATTGGGCCTTTCTCAGCGGTTTTAAAGCATTTGACAGGTGAAATAGTGTGGGAACTACAGGGAGTGTTGCCTTAAAATGCTTTTTGTTGCGCTTGTCGGAGATGCGGAGGTGCCAGCTGAATGCTCAATAGCTCTGTTGGAGCCACTGGTGAATGGTTGAGTGTAGGGGGGAAAATGGCTTCCTGCTAGAGCTGTTCACACTGTTTCTGAGGCTCCTTCCTTGGCGAAAATGTCCTCAAATCTTTTACCCCAACTGCTAACTTCTACCTTGGGGTGCAATGATTGGGTTTATTCTTGTTGATTAAACAAATTGACAAGTATTTTGCTTTCTTTTTGGCTTAACAACTTGGATCTCAGTTATAAAAATTCAATGATGAAGATTTAATGACGTTCACCTTGATTTTTACCACCATCCTGTCGTTAATGACCTGCTACTGGGTTCTTTGCAATGAAGCTCTTCTCAATGAATGATCCTGCTCATTTTCAAATTGTCCTTTATGAAAATATCATTATCCAACCAAAATAAATGCTTTCTTCATCCAACTGTTAAGTCTGCTCCAAGCCCTTCAGGCTGTAATGATCCAGCTGGGTCATTTTCTAAGGATGGAAAGATAGTTGGTCTGAGATGTGGTGTTTTGATGATAGGGGCAATGAGGGTCATATTGGGGTCCTGAGAACCAAGAAGAATGTGGGGGGGGGGGGGGGTTGATGCATCCTTTCATTTAGGTTTAGAGTTTTGTTAAGTGTTAACCAATAGAAGATGAGTAGTGTTAAGGCAATGCATTTAGAAAATAAAGCAAAGGATTTAAAAGAACTCCAGACCAAGACAATGGAAATGGAGCTTCAGAGGTAGATAACTTCTGATTTACATTACTTGAGGCATAAGAAAATGCTGGTTATTATCATAATAACTAGACGTTGTTCGTAGAGACTGATGAAGAAGGCAGAGCAGGAAGGTTAGAGGGATTCTACAGAGGCAGCGCCTGGCAAGGGCCATTGTTCATCCTTCTCTTTTGAGATTGAGGACACAGGAGAGTTTCACACGCCACTCGCAGGCATCCTGCTGGGCAGCCCCGGAAGGGGGCTATTGCAGCTGGTAAAGAAGCCCTGGCCATAGGGATAAATTACCCTGAATGGAGGGGTCTGTGTTTGCTGTTTTCTCCTTTTTCTAAAAGGAGCCAGAGAGAGAAGGAATTCAACCCCAACCACAGGTTGTCTGCTTTGCTTCTGTAAAAGGCTCTGCCTTCCAAGTCACCAATTTAACATCCCTCCACTCCCACCTCCTCCGGAATGCTTCATGGTTTTGTTGTCTTGTAGGGATGAGGGTGTGTGTTGTATGAGGTTTCAATTTTTTAAGATGGGCATTTATTTTTAATAAGGAAACCTTCTGAAGTGTAGTCCAGGGAGTGTGGGGAATGACATGCAGTAAAAAGTCCAGCCATGTTGGAGTCAGAGTGGGAAGCTGCTGCTCATACCTTGGGTTTTCCCCCTAACAATTTAGCTATTTACCAAAAAACTTGAATGAAATACATATTTCTATTTTGTCTTTGTCGTACTTGTAACTGTATGTAAAGGGCCATGAGCATTAAACCCATCTTTCTTTTAATATGACAAAAGATAAACACAAATTATTAAGAGAATAGTTATACTAAGATATTTATTAATAGTTCAAGCCTGAATTGTTTCTGACAGTTTAAAGGCCGGTGAAATTGTAGTGCTGTTGTTACTCTTTCTACTTTTGTGCAGATATGGGTTAGTGTGCGCGTTTGTTTTTGTAGGCTTGAAGCCCTCCTTTAAGTAGGCAGCTTATTTTAATTATTAACTGTTGGGTTAATGCAAAAAACAGTGTTTAATATAATAAAACTTCCAACTTTTGAGTTTTGACCAAAATTCCAAATGTTAACATCATAAAAGGTCTGGTGCCAGCATGGAGTTTAAAGCTGCAGGATGGGGCCCCTCGTGCTGTTTCAGTTAATATCTGCATATTATAGAGCTGGACCTCTGTGCCTGCTTCCCTCATTTAGTTAAAACCTATAAAGTTAGCAATTGCTTGCCCACGTGGAATAATCTCCTGTTATTAAACTTTTACTAACATTCTCAGATACGGACCAGTTTTAGCTGCTAAAACTCAGATGTGTATTTTCATTGTTGCGAGGCCAGATCAGTATGATGTTATTATTATATGAAGCTATTTTCTTTAATTAAATGATTTGGTTTGTTTTTCTTGATAATGGCATGAAGATACTTTTTACCTTTAAAAAAGTTGATGGTCTTGCTTTACTACAAGAAGATCACAAGTTTGCATGTCCTCCAGGCTTTCTCCAGGTACTGAAGTTTCCTCCACAGTCTAGATTTATGGAGATTCATTTGACACCCCAGATTAACGGTAGGCATGAATGTGAGTGTGAATTGTTTGTCACTATATCTATCCTCCCCCAATCACTGCTGGGAAATGCTCCAGACCCACACGCCCCTGAAAAGTGTTCAGTGGTAGAAGATGAATAAATGGATGAATTAAGATATATACTTATTTAATGATTCTACCAACCACCTTTATCTTTGACCTTAGCTCTGCATAGGCTATTTTAAAGTTAAAGTAATGTAAAGTAAAGAAATGGATGCAGGTTGAATATCTACCCGAGTACATTTAATGCAAAACATTACATTTTTTATTTAAATCAAAGTTTGTTGCTTGTATCATTAGCCTCCCGTCCAACAGTATCCTATTCCTTTCACTAAAAGTCCATGTGCATGAACTGGGAGGCAAACCGGTGACCTAGGTTTGGAGTGATCGTGCTTACCAACATTCTGCTCTGCAGTCTTAAAATAGACATGTGAGATCCAAACTTGGTACAAATGCTCTTCATACTGCAGAGTCATGTGTTTATGAATTTAAAATGGTTATAAAATCATTTATAAAGTGCAGTACAATATAGTATTTGTTTGACTGTGGTAAGCTGCTGCCCTTAGTTTAACTGGGGGGTTGAGGAATGATGTTAGTGTCTGACATGACCATGACTATCACCTGTTAGTCATCTGTGCTGACGAGCCGAGGTTACAGTTATAATAGGACGTTATTGTAAACTAGTGATTGATAATATAAATTTTTTAATCACCAAATATAAGAGATAGTAATGTGGTCTAAATAGTTGAAACTATTGTGATAACTGTTGATGTTTTATTTAAGAAATGAAAATTGATTTTGATTGATTTTTTAGAAACATATATTATTGTACATCCCTTAAGTGAACTCTTCAGTACTGCTATTCAGAAAAAGGACTGGAGTTGGTTGTGTTTGTCACCTGTCAGTCACAATTGGCACTGGCCCCCTCTGTGCTGTTCCACTAATGGTCCAAGCAACCGATGCTGCATGCTCATTGGTCTAGCTTTGTAGCATTGTTGCACAAGTGAGCGATTGTGCAGACGCATCACCAGTATTCTTAAAGCAAGACCGTTTTAGCTGCAGGGCTTTACAATAAGTATTACGACTTGTGTTCCGTACCTGTTATAAACTGGAGAATTTAGGACTGCTGCAGAAAATTGTGTTCCAAATGAGACTCTCTCTGGATAAGCCATTGTTCTCAGGACCTGTCAGGCTATAGGCTGTAGCTGAAGCTGTGACCCATGTGTTCCTAATAGAGGCCCCATTGTGGGTTAGCACTGAAGGAGAATGTGTACATGACGATGGGGGTCAGATGGTCAAATAGACAATCTGTGGCTTAGAGTGAGTTTGGACACACTGTGCCCACTCAGCACATTACCCAGTGAGTCTAGTGTTCACAGCAAGATACAGAGAGGTCAGAGCTCTGCTGTGTTTACACTGCCAGGTCTGACAGACGCTCATGAGCAGACACACAGACTGAAGGTTACATTTCAAACCGAAAATGTGTCTCACTCAATAAGTGTTATTGGCAATAAACTATCTACTAATTGAAGGGGTGCTGATATAACATATTGATTGCAACAAAAAAAAAAAAAAACATTTATCTGCAGTTACAATAAAAATGAAATGAAATAAGCAGACAAATTTTAATTTGATCCAATGTGTTTTACTTGAAGAACACATGATATAAATACACCTGTCATCTTCCTGTATTCCACATTAAAAGATATGAGCCAGGCATTGTCAATCAGTACGAACCTCGGTGAGCATGACATGGCTATTCCATGGATATGCCAACTAGCATGCATGACATCTAAAAGTCGCAGGGACTTTGGTTAGTGAAACATTCATGCCATCTTGAATGTCTTTAGATTTCATCTCAGTAGGATTTCACTGTATTAATTTACAAAACTGCACTGAAGCCAGCAGGTTCTGTTTGTTAAGGAGGAAAAAAAACTCTGTACATGTGCTTCCCTGATCGCAGTGACGGCTTGAAGATTCCACGAAATCCCTTTGTTCTTGCTCTGCTGTCCATGTCATACACAGACACAGACAGTCTTCTGCAAAGGCTCCAGTCTCAGTCTCATTTTTGCATGTCTGCATTTCTTTTCTGACCCTGTCCTATTTAACACCTTTGGTACTTTTTCTTTGAAACTGCTCAACCAGATTATTCCCAGGTCATTTAGTCTGCAAACTCATGTCCAGTTCTTAGAAAAGCACAAATTGATATTTTAGTAATTTTGCTTCTTTTTGATCACAACATAGAGCCCTCCCCTTTTCCACATACCATATACAACACACACACACAAAGTTTCAAAGCCACATAAGTACAGTGCATGGAGACTAGAGCCGTCACAAATGGCTGACAGTAGTGGAAAATTAAACCCTGTAAGACACACTCGCCCCTTTCTCTTCTTAACCCTTTCATGGGCCCACGACCTGGCAGTCCACATGTTTTGGTGCAGACACTATAACATAGCTGTTTTTCATTTGTAACAAAGATTATCAAGAGGGAACAAAAATGTCCCAGCGTATATGTCAATAAATCAATGGTAATGATTCAGGGGGGAAATACTGTTTTTAAATTACTTTATTATTTTCTTAACAACATATGATTTTGATTTAATTTGTTGCCGATCAAGCTTCAAGATCAAGATACATTTTTTGTATTTTTTAGTGTTGGCTGTGGTAAGTGGGTTGCCTCTTTTGGGATGTGTGGGATTTCAATTTCAGACTCTCTTCATTTATATGCAGAATAAATGCTATTAAATTTAGAAGTGTCATATACTAGTACAAAGAAACAAAGGTATTAGTAAAATAAAATCCTGCTTCGGGCATTTATTCACATTACTTATACATCTGTCCAGACCGCCTTTTTACTGTCTAAATCCCTCACCCACCCGCTGTGGTGCCAGCTCGCATGCCTATCCAGCAGCCATCCACTCATCCCTGGCCAAGTCAGTGTTATCTTTGAACTGACTTCAGAGAGACTGTTGGCTTGCTACAGATGACACTGTATACTGTATGGGTCTGCCTGCATATGTGTACAGTATACAGCTCCACAGCCGTTCTTTCCTGTCATTTCTTCTGCCCAGTTTGATCTCAGAAGCCCTTTTTTTTTCTTTAACACCGGGCCTTTATTTTTCACCAGAGTAGCAGGGCTATGTTGTATCAACAAGCATGTAATTATGTTGTTTTCGGTGATTTGAAGGAATAAAGGACAGTATCCTCCCACAAGCTTCAGGGTCACACTTAGTTAATTAGCTAAAAGTGGGTGTACACATCTCTCTCTTTGTCTTTGTTTGTTCCATCCATCCATGCATGCACATGCATGTGTAGATGCACACACACACACACACACACACACACACACAGAGTTTTGTCAGAGCTAATGACTATTCATGTCAGGACACTGCAGTGTCAATTTTAGATGATGCAATTATCCTGTAACTCTGAAGGGGAAAGTCAACAGTCTTGTTTGCTTGCTGTTTATAAACGCACATCTCACCTTTGAACATACTCCTAATGAGAATTAAGTGTGCCTAAACGTTTTTTGTTATATTTTTATCTACTTGCTTAAAACCTTTCACACATAAACAAGTGATGAAATTGGGTTGTATAAAAAGTGCTCATGCACAGAACATAAGATATACACCCTGACAAATCTGTCTGAGGCAGGGGTCACTCACTGACAGCCGTATATCATTGCCAAGCTAAATAGTGCACAGTAACTGGTGTTCTGTGATGGTTTGAATCCACATTTATGAGCAAAAACCTTAAACAACCAATTTAAATTTACAACAAAGAAACATCCAGATGCTTGCAGACAAAAAAGAGGGAAACAGCGATAAACAGACAGAAGCAGTTCTATATTAAAATAAGTGGAAAAATGTATTGTATACTTGTTATAATTCTATTCAGTTATTTACTTGTTTTTTTATTTCATTTTTGACTATTATAAGCAATTGGCAACCATCTCTGTTTAACCTAACGCTTACTCCACTGTCCCCATCAAGCTCACCAGTGCCACTGTTTATATGAAAAATCTTCCCACAGAGGTGACACAATTGCCACAAACAGCCACAGAAACACACGCATGCACAGACACTAACACACACACTGTCCTGCTGAGTTATGTTATGATAAACTGATGGAGAGCTACCATGTGATAACACTGCAAGTTAATGAAAGTTTGATGAGCAGGCGTGAATAGAACCCTGCTGCTGACCAACTGTTGGGCCTGTCTTGACAAATTTGAAGCAATGCTCTGCAGATTTGGCATCAGCTTCTTGACTTGACTGTTACTTTGTTTGCAGGCTGGGTACACAAGTGAAGTATTTTAAGAATTTCTCTTTAGTTGAGAAGTAGTAAGTGTTTACAACTACTCCTGCATGGTGCTCTGCCTCACTTGTGTCTTTTTTTCCCCCAGCATGGCTCTCATGTGCACATGTGCTGCTGTGGTAATCAGTTCACCGCATCAGAGCAGCCTGACCTAGAGTGGGCAAATTAGTAGGTGGAGATGAGCTCTACCCTGTCGAGGGTAAACTGGCAGGGAGTACGAGCTATTTGGCATCTTGTACCTAAGTCAGCTTAACCCAGAGTCGGCAAAACCACACAGAATTCAGTCAGAATACTCTTTGCTTTTTGCAGCTTAGAGTTTCTATGCACTGTTCTAAAGTAATATGATAACGTAAAATTGGAAAAGTAGCCTATGAGACAATACATTCAGCCACAGTCTTAATCTGTAAAGTTGCAGAGACTGTCGTACTTAAACAGAACTTGTAACTTTATTTTCAGCCCATCACCAACTTCGCTCAACCCTTCTGTCATTTTACAACAAATGGATGGTAAAAATGTGAACAATTCCAACCTTGTTCACCGCAGAACAGAGTCAAATCTTTCAGCCATTCCTTCACTTTATTGGTATGTCAGGTTCTTTCTGAATTCAAAATGATTTTTGCAGTTGACCTGAATGAATGTTGTTCTACAAATGCATTGCAATTTAAAATTTATATTGCATACCTCAATTAAACCTTAATTTTAGGCAAAAGAACAAAGAAAATATTAAACCTAGGGTTTTCACTTACAAACTTAATTCTGTTCATTCAACATAATCCAACTAAGAAACTGATGCCAGCAGATCATCTTATTCAGACCTTGATGTAAACCAGAGCAGTATTGCTGAAAGAAAATTGAGTCACATTTTGTCTAAGGTTAGGGTTATTGGGAGTTATTTTTGATAACTCCATTGGGAGTGAGGATTCAGAGCTGGGAGTTGTCACAGAGCCAACCCCCAGTTAAGTTATCAGAACTCACAGAGCCAAACACATGAACAAGGCTAAGGAACAGTCTCACATCACAGGAGCTTTACAGACCTGTGGCTACACCAACTAGGCCTTCTCCAACGCCACCAAAACCAACCAGAAGAACAGAGAGCAGAACGGTAACAAACTGAACAATATTGTCTTTCCTTATGTTGCCGGAGCCTCCGAGAAACTTAGGAGAATTTGTAACCATAAAACCATTTTAACCAAATTCCTGTACATTTTAAACCCACTAACACCCTCGGACAAAGACTGCTTCATCCAAAGGACAAAATACCTCAACACAAACAGAGCAACGTTATCCAAAGTGAAACTTTTACTGGCCTGGAAACCAGAGCAGAAGGGAGACAGTCAATGAGAAGAGGAAGCTTTGACTCATTGTTGCATGATGAACTTGTAGGTTACATACTTACTCCTATATTTATGTTCAACATTTAGGTGAAAATATTCCGTCATGATTTCAGCATGATGCATGACCATTCTGTTGAATACAGATACTATACTACCATACTTTTTCCTGCAGTTTCATCAGAAAACCGCATTTAATCAATGGAGACAGATTTTGTAAGAGTGATGACAGGGTACAAAGTTACACGTAAACCTAATGGAGCTCTTTATTCACTGCTGATGGATGCAGTGTTGACCCTCCAGGTGGTCTCCAGGGAGGTCCCTGCCTAATTACCCAGCAGTTCTTATGACATAGTTTGAAAGCATGTGTTCCCTGCTGCAGTTCCTGGGGTTACAATGGTGTGTTTTGGCCAGCTTGCTCTCTCCTCAACTCTTCACAAATGCCATTTAGCCTTTTAACAAGTAGTAAAAAAAGTGAAGCATGGATTGAATACCACCTGGTTAGATCTAACATTCCAACACTGTGGCCTCGTCCAGTTCAGTTCAGTTGTATAATGTAGGCTGGTATTTGCTGTAGGTGGAGTTGGTTTGGTCGGTTTTATCATCGTGGGTTTATGGAAGTGTCTGTGTTTATCTTTGGTGGGGACCACCTGTCTTGTTTGATGCCAGGACCGTTTAGCCAGTTGCAGGCGGTTGTGACAAGTAGCCATGATCTTTGGTGGTCTTTGTTTTCACTTTTACTTTGGGTTATCCGTCTGTGAAGCACAGCTCAAATGTTGACCTCCTGGGGACAGTAGTAAGAGAGGCAATATTATTTACATGATATTTTATTCATCCGAGAACCATTGCCGAGTTGATCTATGGCTTCTCTGGTCTTCATCCAGGAGTGCCTTTGGACAAGATAATTGACCCCTGGTTGATCATGACAGCTGTCCTGGCTGTGGGTGGCAGGTGTGGGGAAAAAAAACTTAAATGCATTGTAGGAGTATTTAAAGCAGTGATGGCAGGGCATCTCAGAAGCCTATCTAACTCACTTTTATGTTGAAGTCAGTTTTCATTTGAAAATAGGTTGATGCTACTGTTTAGCCATGCTCATTTTATGACAATGCATGACATAATGACCCCAATCTTTTTAATATGGGGTCCTGTCACAGTTCATTCACATTGTATGCCACAGACGAGGAAAATGATGAGTAAAAATGCTGGCCTTTGCTGACAGCACCACTGTGCAAAATGAAGCCGACTTCAGCAGAGATAGCCAATGAGTTAAGATCTAAAATCTTATGAGATTTTAAACTTATGGGCTAATAACCTCATTCATTATTTGTTGATAAACCAAGTGTCCTCCAGCAGGTTGTGGAACTATGGGATGTTTTAGCGGTGAACCACCAGTGATTTATCTACATAGCACACATCTTGAAACAGTCGTATCCACTGTATGTGATTGTCTAAACTTTAGAGAGAATTGTTTGGAATAGTTTTCTGACTACACAAACGCAAAATAAAAACACGCTATTTTGTTTGAATGATGTTAAACTGAGTTGTCCCTAAACTATCACTTTTAAACCAGCATGGGCAAAAGCAAAGTGTCTTCGTGACTTGTAGTCGTATATTCATAGTTTTAGAATTTAGAAGCAACTCATAAAGTTTTGTTCAGTCCCTCAGTTCATTGTTTGCCATTTTTAGATATTGGTTTGTGGGTGTGTTGAACTCTTCCCAGGCTTTAGTCTGCTTCATTTTGTTTTAACTACAGTCCAAGTTGTGAAGATGATTCTGATTATTGTCCATAAAAGTAAAATTAGCTGACATTTGCATTTTTCTGGAACTTAAGATTGGCCCAGGAAGAAAAAGAAGACAGAAAAAACATTACTATTCTTCTCTAAAATTGAAAGTCTGTGGCTAGCCCACCCAAGTGGTAAAGTATTTACCACTGTTTACACCATAACCATTTGATTCCGCGATTTTACTCTAGAGCATCTGAGAGTAAATTTGATGCATTTCTCACTATGAAAACTACTCGGGAGAGATTAATGTAATTATCTCTCCGCAAGGTGGTATCAGCAGTTTAAAATAAATGATCAATAAAATAATAAGTAATTATTAAACTGGTTTGGGATGGCATTGGAGTTGTCATCCTTTTACAAACTTCATAGGGAGTACTCAATGAAAAGTGTTTTGTTTTTTAGCATTTGTTTTTTAAAATTATTTTTGTTCTTTTTAAGGTTAATAAGGTAGATTGATTCTGGACATTTACTGTTCATTTTGTAGGCTGGGGGCCATAACAATCATCAAGCATTTTTCCAGGTCATTATGCAATTACGTGTCTTTTATCTCTTTGTCATCTTAAAGGTTTGATCTATGACTGTCTCGCTGTCTTGTCACGCTAAAAACATTTTCATACTCACTAAATACATTCACACACACATTAGACACATTCTACAGTGATGATGGAACTTTAATGTGGATTTTTTTGTTCACATCAATTTCAGCTTTGTAGTGGTAATTAAAGTCATTTTATAATTATAATAATATAATAATTTAATCAGCTGTTTTTGGCTCAGTAGACCAGGCATGTGGCATATCTTCTTCATGAATCTGATATAAATGTGACACTGAGCTTAGTGCTGCACAGCTGAACAATGAATGGATGATATAGGTGGGCATTTAGGACAATTTCAATTGATCCTTTTTTTATATGAAAACACAAACGTTTATTCCACCTGCTGATGGTCAGTCAATTTATTAATGGGAAGCTTAATTGAAAAATCCCTGAAATTTTTGTTAGGTGTGGAATGCTTCTAATGGCCAAGAATCAGGCCTTGTGCCCCGGCATGTCTGACAGCAGCAGGACAGCCTTTTAGTTGAGATTGAGTTTTTAGTTCTCCACGTTTTCCTTAAATACTTGAAGAAAGGACTGTCTTTTATAATCAAGAAGATGGACGGTACCAGTTAACTCACAACCAGAACATTTGCCAATGAAACCATCATGCCCGCGTGCATGTGTATAATTTTTGACTCTGGTTGGAGCAAATGGTTCCAATATGTTCGACAAATACATTGTCTCTGATGTGGTTTCCCAGATCACAAGGGTGTTCCTCCAGCTCTCACACTCAGTAGTTACACACACGCACACAGACATTCACACAGGAGTATGTTGAGAGATAAATAAAGCTGACATTATGTGATTAAGTCCAACTCAGTGTTAGCTGTGACTCACTTCAAATGCCCTGACCCTGGGCTTTAAGGATCAGAGAACACTACATTCTGTAAAAGAACATTTAAAGGATGGATGTACTTCAAATACTTTTTCCCTGTATGCGTTGGTGTTGGTAACAAGGAGAGGGGAGTAAAAATAGTTGAGAAGATTAGTAAAGATAATGAAGGGGAGTGAGAAAATGAGGCTGAGAGAATGACCAGGGATAGAGAGGGAAATAAAATGAAAGAGGCCATTAATTTAGTGCTGTGGGAGGGATCTGTAGGTTACTGAGTTCTCTCTGCCAGGCCCTCCTGGGTTGACTGATGCCTTTGTGAAGAAGCCAGGAACCACACACACACACACACACACACACACGAAAACACACAAACACACGCATATTCCAAGAAACTGAGTTTGTTGCGGTGGGTCTGTTTTAGCAAAACGCGCGTGCACACACACACATTCACACACAGATGGTCATTAATAGGCTTCAAAGTGAGAGAATACAGGGAAGCCACTATTTATCCTCTGCAGAATGTGATGCATCTGAAGGTTGGGTGAATCTTGGTTTTGCTGTGGCGTGGGAAACAAAGTAAAAACATGGATTAACTGGTTGACAATTATTCTTGAACGCAAACTCTAAAATGTTGGCTACGGAAATGTTTCGTTTTACAATATGCTTGTTCTACATCTTTGAACAGACTTGTAGTGTGTGAAGCCTGTACCTTAGTCTCAAACTGTGCGTCGGAGAAAGGGTCTATGGGCTTACTGTATCTGAAAAGCTTTTTACTTTAAATGGCAACTTCATGTCCTTCAGGTTCCAGTACTGCAACCTACATTGCCTATTATTCAACATAGAAACATATGTGAACATATGGGGGGATTCCTGTAGATGCGCTGTATGCAATTGTGCATCATATTTCAATCGGCCCAAAAAAGTGCAAATTGATTTCAGTTGTTTGTCTTCCAGGTTTCCCTCATTGCCCTCATCTAATATTGCAATGCTGAGGTTAGGGTATTAGAATTAAAAGAAATATTGCAATGACAAGTGTTGTCTGAAAATTGCATATGTTTCTTTTTTTTTTTTAAACTTGCGGCTTGGGAGCCAGGCCTCCAGCAGCCATTCCCCTGAACAGAACAATAATCACAAAACAAAAGAACACAATAAAAGTGTCACCATTGGCTAACGCTCTCTGATAATCTTCTATCTCCTATATTCCTCCTGACGCTTTTGTTGTCGTTTGGTCCTGTGTTAATAGGTGGAGAGTGTAATGTGAGCTGGACACAGCTATCAGATCTCTATTTGGACACAGAATAATGGCAGGTGTAAACGCACTGAGGTTATAATCCTATGCCGTTATAGTTTGGTTACACAACAAATTTAGTCCAAGTCGCTCAGCTTAAACAAAAGCATTGAAGAAAGCAAAAAACAAACTTACCTTAAATAGAACATAAATGTGGAAACACAGCACCAAATTTGATTTAGTTTGGTTTGTATCTGCGTGGACTCTTTGCCAGGTGGACTTAAACGCAATGTCATAAATTTAAGTAAAATCACACTAGGGTGCACTAAACACGTTGGCTGTAGTTTTACATAACATAAATAGTTGGGTCGGTGGGGAACCCTTACAAGATGTAATTTTAGTATAGTAAAACAAACTAAACAAAAGGACGATGTTACTGTGAAATGTGTGATGTTTTTGTTGGATAAACTGGTTCATGTAATTCTGGTAGAATCCAGATTCTAGTGGAATGGGCTGAGCTGACTGTGACCATCATTTAACTCTAATGTTCCCTGTGATCTGTGTGCAGGTGTTAAAGGCAGCACTGAGTGTTCATGTGGGAGGAATCACTTCACATGTGCAGTTAGTGCATTCGGGGAGTGTACCTGCATCCCAGCCCAGTGGCAGTGTGATGGAGACAACGACTGCGGTGACCACAGCGACGAAGACGGATGCAGTGAGTTAACTCTCAGACTTTTGTGTTGTTTACTGTTCTGTCTTCTGTCTCATGAACTTTATCTCTTGAATATAGTTTGCCAAGGTTTTAAAATACATGTATGACATTTATTTACATATAGGATGTTTTTTAATTTATATTTTAGTGTTATTAACAGGTGTTATTTCTGTTTTATTTCTTTTATTTTCTAGAATAATTTTAATGATATTTTATTTAAGTTGTAATATATCTTTTGAATTCTATTTATATGCACTGTATTTTATTTTATTTTTACTTATTTGTTTATTTATTTTATTATTTGTATTCATTTGTATTATTTTATTTATGTTTATTTTAATTTTATGATTATATATTTTACTTCCAGTAATTTAAAAACAAATGTACATTAAGAACAATATCACATTACACGTCACAAATGTGTTTCCAGAACCAGTGAGTAAATTGCATTAAATAATCAAGATTTCAGTATTGATTCAAATATTTATTATTATAGGCAGCCCTTGAATGCACATATTCATTTGAACACATTTAACTTTATCCCAACACAGTCCCTGCTGAGTGGGGGAGCGGAGCTTTTTTGTCGACCACACAGCTGTGGTGTAAATTTGTGTAACTGCATGACAGCTGACCTGAGCTCAAAAAGTGCAAAAGTGCATATGCACACAGAGAGTTACTTTTTTTTTACCTAACCAAACAGTCCACAACAGTAAGAAGGCAGAAAAGACTGAATCAGTCACTGGGTCATGTGTATTTGCTCCATGTAGAAAAATGCATCAGTGACTTCTGGCACAAGACAGTGTTTAGCTAGAGGCAGGTTTTGGCAGCAGAAGCTGACACGGCGGCATGTCAGCTTGTCAGGGGGAGGAGATCTGCACTGTTCTTCTTTCTTTTGTGCTGGGATGTAAAATGGCAGTATGAGAGTCTTCATCATTCTTTTGGAGAAGAGCAGCAGATGCTGCCCTTTTCATCTGACGCTTCCTACGCCTCTTTGTGTGTGTTTGTGCGTTGATATTGTTTCTCCATCAGTCCTTCACTGTCACATTAGGCGTGTCTGGGGTCGGGAGTGGCGGATACTAAGTGTTATCGATCTTCAGCCCATTGAATGGTCAGTCAGAGTCTGATCGCCGCACATCGATTTGGAAGACGTCACCTTTTTTTTAAGCGACACATCGAGGCAGCTGATGGATATCAGACCATCTACGCAGACCTTCTTAATCCATTAGTGCTGTCTGATTGATCCTCTCATCTTGTTGCTCACGCTTCCTGTGATGCACCTGTCAGTCACCCTGTCACAAAAGCACTTGCTACAAAGATTCATGATGCTTTTGCAGCCAAGTGTTGAAAAATAATGAAATATGTTGATATTATTTATTGAGATATTAATTTAACATTCTGCTTCTGCATCCTCATTCAAATATGGTAAAATAACGTCTTAATGTCATCATATGCTGGAGAAGACTGGACAGTTCAGCATTGGTCCCATTGGTGTGGATCGTTTACTACCACAATTCACCACTGATCAACATTTCTCATTGGAAAATTGTAGAGATTGACAATTACTAAGTTCTTTGTCTTTTGGACATTCAGCACTAGAATTTAGCATTTATTCTCATATGCTCTTAGAGATTCAGTTGTTGTTGGGTTCTTAAAAAGCAAAGACAAAAACCAAATTCTAAATGTTTCAGTCAATAGGCTGATTTGAATAGTACCAACCAATCCTGTTAGAGTTTATCAGTTTAGCGGTAATTTAGAATTTAGCATTACTCCCTGTGCACCACAGCTCTCTATCCACTTAAGGAAATTACAATGCAAATTCTGTTACCCAATTTCAGTCCCTGAGGTTTCTGTCTTCTGCAGTGTTTGTTTTCCAGTCCAGGATCTGTGGCAGGCCTTTCCAACACACACACTCTCAGACATGTCTGACGACGCCTTTCCATCATACTATACAGTCTTTAAGTCAAGTGTATAGAGATGTGAAGCCTGAATGAAAGAGGCTAATATGGGTGTGGGGCATTTAATTCTACGCAGTGTGACTCAACTCCTATCACTGAGTGAATTAGCTGTGTTGTATTGTCAAAGCAGCAGGCAAAATTGAATGGTTTTAGTAATGTTTTATGAATGCAGAAAAAACATTAAATTGTCAGAACTGCAGATTCAGTACACTTGGAGTTTGGAGATAATGGACATTTCTAAAACTGCAGAAACAGTATCACTTGACACTGGTACTTTTTTGTAGCAGTGCAGTGGTTATGAACAAGATGTTTTAGCTAGAAAACACTTCTTATTTATTATTTTTATAGAAATGTTGTCTGTGGCCGTTTCGGAACTTGCAATGCTGTGTTTTCAAAAGCATTTTTTTCTAAATTCCTCACAGAACACAGGGTCACACATCCCAAGGACAGGACAATAAATAAGATGCAATTTAATACTTTAATAGGTACAAATCGTCCACCAAATTAATAACACCCCTTTCTTACATTGATACAGCTGTCTGAGCCTGGGGGGCGCAGGTGGCTCCAGATTGCTTATATACATAAAACCACTTTCTTTAGTTTGACTTCAGGCCAAATAAAAACTGCAGGAGTCTTTATTATAAAGCAGTGGTACTTTAGAGTGTTATGTTAATGTTTTTGGCAGAGAACACCACTTTTATATGAGGAGAATGAAGGTGGTAATATGCCACCTTTTTCAGTAAGGTTCCTACGGACATGCGAGGCCAGCACTAGATGTGTAGTGAAAGAAGACAGGCCAAAGTAAAATGACGGGATGCAGGATATTGTCGGTTGCCAATAAATATTTATAAATAATTTCTAGCTGGTAAATTGATTTATACATGCAGCAAGGTTTCTGAACTAAGAGGACATATTGTGTCGGTGTTTCGGGTGGACTCTGTGTACATGTTTGACAGGTAAATTGTCAAATAATAAAACTGTAGGCCTAGAAATAGATAGTTTGCAAAGTCAAAGAATGTTACCGAAACCTGATTAGGTCAACATAAATTATAAAAAAGAAAAAGAAGATGAATCAATCAACTTCAACCTTCTTTCACAGTAGCACATTAGTTCAATTTTATTTTATTATTATTTTGGCTGCATATGGATTGTCTTTTCCAAACTTACCATGCATTTGTGTGCAGCATTGTGTCATCTGTCAACACTTCTTCTATATATACACATCTATATATATAGATAGATAGATAGATACAGATATGTGTATATATATATATATATATATATACACATATATATCTATATCTATATATATATATATATATATAAACTTAAACGACCCACATCATAAAGGAAAGTGAGAGGGACAGATAGAATGAGATGGGAGTGTAAAGGGAGATGAAGATCCTTTTGTCATGAAAAGATCTCCATTGTTCATGTTTGTGAATTGGAAAGGGTGAATGGATTGTTGCATATTTTTTTATACTCCCTCGTATCTACCTTATCTGCTTTTCAGCTCTTCTGTTCTCATGTCTTTTGAAGGCAGTTATAGTGTACAGTATATAATGTTATGACCTGCTGATATACAGTGGAGAGTTTATTACAGTGACCACAGTTGATAAGATATGAAAACCTTCAAAAGACTTCCGCGTCATTTCTTTTCTTTTACACTACTTATTGTTGTAGATAGATATAACCAACTCTACCTCTATATATATATAAACTTAAACACACACAAACACACACAAACACACACACTTAAGAGACACACCGATAAAACCGTTGGAGTCCTACTGAGTTGAAAGTGACTGCCGATGTGAAAGAGTAACTGCTTTTGGCCAAGTTGATGAGACGGGAGTCCAGGAGAGATAGGTGTGTGTGTGAGTGTGTGAGCGTGTGTGTGTGTGAGAGAGGGATGAATCAAAGGGAAAAAAACCTCTCACTTATGTGTGATTGAAAACACTGCATGAGGTATGGCTTCCTGTGCTGTGAGCTGACACCAGTCTGTGAGGTTTGGGAAATGTCTTTCCACTCTCTTCTCAAATACACACATTCACAGATCTCCATACACACACTTCTTCCTGCCCAGACTTTTGCAAACATTCCATTCAACTATGCCTATTTGGATCATTGGCAGGAAGTATACACCTATTGCATACTTTTTATTGATGTTCAAACCTGAGACACATGAGGAATTCTCACCAGGACACAGATATGTCATCGCAAACAAACCAACAAAAGATCTTCAACAAAATCTTCTGTCTTTTTAATCCAAAGACCCCCTAACATACTCATCCATTCAGAGAGCAGCTCTAACTGTGGGAGCTCAGCTGAACCAAAAATGAAAGCAGAGAAGATTAGGACCCCATTGGGTTTCACCCCGTCAGCGTCTCTCATCTATTTCTCTATTTCTGCAGAGGGATGGAGGAAGTGTAACAAGCTGAGACCCCCTCCCATCTATTAGAGAGATTCTGAGATACCCACTCATCTTTTATTTATTTTTTAACATTCTGGACTTCCACAGTTTTTCTGCTCAATCCTAACCTCATCCATTAGTTTTTAGAACCATATTTTGACTTCCTGTTCAGGTAAACACAAAAAACACTCACTTTGTTTGACAGGATGTAAATGAAAAAGAGAATAAGGAGATGTTCCACGTTTGCAAGAGTCAGTTACAGGGGGTTGAAGGGTTGATGAGTTAGAAGCTAAGACTTGGATGCTAAACCTTAGCTTTCATTGAATTGATACAACATTAGCCTGTGTGCCAGGCTTAAATGAATTGATACAACATTAGCCTGTGTGCTAATGAATGGTTGTGCCTGCTGTGATGGAACTGTCTCTTTAAGCCTGACTGAGAGCTCAAGGATCTTTACTTTTCATTTCACTTATCTGAACAAAGCAGGCATCTCTTTATTTGAGGAGCTGGGAACCTTAGAAGGCAATCAAAGAACTTTCAATGAAACCATACAGTTGTTTCTTTATCCTACATGACAGATCAACTTTTGGAGACCAAAATGTAAGAAGATGTTTGTTGAAAGGATTAGAGCAAATGTAAGTGCAATCGTTATAAAAGTGTCATCTAGAAATGAGGAGACTTCAGATTTACTTTTTCTTTCCTGCTGCTGTGTAGAGGAGAATGTCGAGTGTGTTTGCTTTTGTGATGCATTTCATCATTTTATGTTGCTGCAATTTCTAATTACGCACTGCAATAAGTCAGTTTTTTTGGAATCCCTGACAGCCAGACAAAATAAAGGACATGCTGACAATAACTGCAGGCTCTAGAGTATTACATTTTTGTCTTCTTTGGAATGGGAATGATAATAAAAAATGCATATAACAAGTTAGCTACAATTTGGCAGTTTGCTAGTTGCAGGCCAATGTGTGTTAGGAGTCAGACATTTTTTATAAATGCAAAACTTAGAAGGAGGAAAAACAAAACTAAATACATAACTTTTATCTGGTTTGGTAAAAAGGTCAACAATGTTATGTTGTTTTGGTGTAGAAGAACTAAGCAACATTAGAATTAAAAGGTAACATTTCCACATCCAAACAAGACCATGACAACATCCACAGCTGCATTGCTTTCTCAGGCCCTTTACGAAAACAAACCTTGAATAGTTTTGCATTGCTGATTTGCACAAACTTAAACTTGAAATGTACTTGATTGATGTGGAAGTTTGATCTATGATGCAGCAGATGATGTACGACCTGATTCTAGGGAAAAAATGACAACTACTTTGACAACTTTGTGTAAATGTTGTCCAAAAAAGATCCACAGACAGACTCGTGTTAGAGTGAAAACCACATCAAAGAGAGTGTTATATTTCACAGGCCACGGATAAGATTTCTAGGAATATGATTTGATATCCACTGTGAAATATCAAACTGGTCTATGATTTCCTAAGTTTCTCTTAATTCACAAAAACACAACTTATTTTACTTTAAGATTGAAACATAAGTGAGAACAAAAATGAAAGAAACTTACACAGTGTGTCTCAGTTAAGTGTATGTCTTAACTGTCCTAACTGATGGTTACCACTTTGAGTTCTGTTGGGTTCCGTCACACCCACTTGACCATAAACACCCAGTAGTTTTACATAAATAAGTTTGATTAGTGATCCTCGGATGAGTTGGTCTTTTATGGGCTGAAAAGAAACCTTTTTTTTTTTTATTTGAACTCATGATGAATCATGCTATCATGTGATTGGAGCTGAAACTCTTTGAATGAGTATGTAAAAGCCTGGATCCAAACTTTGAGTTGAAAACTAATGCGGTACATCAAAGCAAGCAATGAAGTCTTGTCGAATTCTTTCTTTTTATTTCCCAGACCCACTGTGATCTGCAGCACACACAAAAAGTGTTTTTTTTTAGTTTTTCACCTCTTTTCATGCCTGATCAAATCTCTATTGACCTTCCTTAAAACATACTAGTATTACTTACTTAACTAAAGGTACATGCTGTATTTATATACTATAAAAGTCTCTCTGTTGGGGACTCTTTGCTGCCAGGCAGAAACTTGTTGTCGGTCGTTTATCTCCATCTCTACTCTCTCTCTCTCCCTACATTTGAATCATTAAAAGCAGCATTTATGACTGATAGGAGACATCTGTATCACGTCATTTAATAAAGTGCACTTCTATCTCGTTATCACTCTGGATCAAAGCAAAACCTCAAGCCACCTGCAGATATAAGAAGAGAGACTGTGTGAGTTTTGAGGAATGCAGTGGCAGTGAGAAAGCAACGCTGAGCTGAATCTGTGATAAGAAGGATCAAAGCTCCCCGAGACCTCATCAACCTTCCCAGCATGCTCCCTGCTGATCCACCCGATACGCCTCTCTCCCAATGTCTTGAGTTTTTGTGTTTGTCTCTGAGTGTGTGTAGGTAATTGTGGTGTTTTTATTTACGTACATTTACATGCACAACATCCTCTTTTTTTTTCTTGATGTGTCTTTGTGTCCTTGTTAACCACGTTCTTTCTGCTTCTTTAGACAAGCTGTATTATTTATTAAAATGTCAAAGGGCTGCTTGTTTAACCTTCTGTTGTTCGCTGCCATAAATCATCAGACCCTGACTCGCAGATGAATCCAGGGTTTATCAGATGATCCCTGTGTCTTGGATCTTCTGCTGATGTACTTTTGTATTCTTTTTTCTCTTTACTTTACTTTTTTATTTTTTTTTTTGCAAAAGTTTATCTTCTGATAAATCTTGTTAAATGGGCAAAAACTTCTACAGATTGTATTTAAACGTGTTCAACTTGATACTAACCCATTGTCAATGAGTATTTTTTAGAATAAAAAATACATAATTCTGATTCAAATCTAGAGTTCTCGTAACGATGATAAACATGAAAATAGGCTTCAGTACATAGAGATTGTGCCAAACCACCAGTGTGTGTTGATGAACTCATACAGAGTTCATCAGAAGGTGAAGAGACTAAAGGCTTTAAATATGCAGTGATTGGTCAAGACTCCTCTACTTTTGTCACTGCCTCTGTTTCCCACACACACTCACACACACGTAAACAAACTCCCTCCCTCTGCCTTTGTCTTTCTCTATGAATAATGTTATATTCATGCAGGAGTATGTGGGTCATTGGGGCTTTACTTTCCCTAGAGAATAGAGCCACACCCCAGCGTGTGCACAGTGGACCGCACACACACGCTTTAATTCACTCACCGTGCTTTTACTTGTCGGCCCGTCTGCCTCTGCTGCTTAACTCACCACATGACATCATTCAATTTTCATAGTTCTGCCTTTTGCTACGTCAATATTTCATATTGACATGCATGTAAGTAAGAGTCCAGTGTGATGTCTTACTGCTTCTCCCTCCTTCTGTCCCCCTTCATCTCTGTCTGGACTGTAATTAAATTAGCTCTGTCTGCTGATGACAAGTGCCCAGTTATTTGTGTAGATAGCAGCACTCGTAGAGGATATGAAGTTAAGGAGGAATGTGCTCGGCTCACTGCTGCTCTCCCAGACTTGGTGGAGATGGAGTTTTTTTTTTTTTTTTTTAACTCAGATGTTGCTATGAGTTCCTTTCTCACTGGGTTCAGCACACACTCCTATAGTCTCTTCATGCCACTTCTAACTGCTTTTGTCAAGCTGTAGACCCCAACACTGTCTTATATGTCAATGAGTAAATGACAAGAAGTTACAACAGGATGAAAATATGGTCTTTTTTTTGGATCGTCGAGAACCCTGATTCCAGGCTCCTGCTAAACAGTGGGGATCAATGAAATAATTATTATATTTGAATACAACATATATTTAACATAAAAAAAAATTAATTTGTTTTATTGTTGTCCTATAAAAAAGCAGTCTTTAAAAAAATAATTTTGAGTATTTACTAGGCTCAATACAACGTTTTTATGTCCAATACCGATACTGCAACCCTGGGTGGAGTATTTGCTTATACCAATATCAATACACTGATACATTATTTTGTCTTGCAGCATGCCCTGGGCTGCTCTTGCTGAGGTGATACCGGGGCTTAGGTATTGGATCGGATGGGCTGTTGTTTTTTTTCGATTTTTTTTTTTTATCCTGAAATTTCGTCCGAGATCACTGTTTTTTATTCTTTGATTCATTCCTTTATTCCTGTGTTATTGATTTATTTATGTATTTATTAGACCAGTTGGCAGTGACAATTGACAAAAATCAACTGAGATGAACATCTGAACACCTTCACTTTAGCCGTTCACAATCAATGCTATGAGTTTGGTTTGTTAGGATTTTATTTTAAACTCTTAAAAGCTTTAAAGAAAATGATGCATGTTCTGATAAGTCTGTGCATTATCCATTGGTTTCTGTTGACACACATTCCTGTTTGTGTTTTTTCTCAGTGCTCCCCACATGTTCTCCACTGGATTTCCACTGTGACAACGGTAAATGCATCCGCCGTTCCTGGGTGTGTGATGGAGACAACGACTGTGAGGATGACTCAGACGAACAGGACTGTCGTAAGTAAAATTGGCCGTCACTTACATCGGCACTGACGAGCATCAATGGTTCTTGTCATGCAGATCTGATTGGCTGTGCCCTGTCAGCTGATAATAAAGGTCCAACCTACTAAAAGTCCTTAACTAGAGGTGCACAAAAATAGTCTTGCTATGGTTAGACTGGCAGATTGGACAATTTCAGGTCAGCATTTGTCCAGTCCACACACATGTTCACTGACCTTTACCCTCACGTTCTCCTATTCAAATATTTGAGGTGTGAACTGTGTGTGTTTATTTTAGAAATATCTCTCGGAGCAGATAGTGAAATGTGACCTAAAGTGGAGGACTTTATATAATAAGGAACTGTTTATATATACTATATATAAAGGTGAAATTTGGTAGGAAGAACATATTAAATTTGCAGTGATTTTTTTTGCCTATAAATTGGGCTCCTTGTTTCTGTTGGTTCAGGTCTGTGCTCTGCAAAACTCTGTGGCCAGACTTACTGTATGTTGAGGTAACGTTGTGGTTAAGAATTCCTGTTGTAAGGTTAGGGTGTGTGTGTGTGCGTATACTACGGGTGGAGTTTATGGTCAGACTGTGAGGACTTGTCCACTTTTAGAATTTACCATAATGACTCAGGAATTTCCATGAATGCTGTCGGGATATCCCGGCGTAGACCATGTGCATGACAAATTGATGCAGTTCTCTGATGCCAAACTATGATTGCTTCTTATAACCCTGGAAGAAACATTCAAGTGATCTTAGAAGTTACTCCACATGAATGAGAGTTTTATTGGAATATTTTTTGTGGTCTTACCCACTAGGTTCCATTTGTCTTTAATATGACATGATGTCACTGCTGTAAATTATAGACACAAAAATGGATAAGACAGTCCAGTTGAACCAACCTTGTATGGTTGTATGGCACTACATTACTCCTGATGGGTGATTCATATGTCCAACGACATTTAATTTTCTAAATTGATAATGAATTGACACATTTCACATCATTCACTGTTTAAAGTCAAACAACTAGTAGTTTGAGATTTAAGAATTCACTGTTTAGTGATCATGAATACGTCTTCCAAATTTCATTGCCATTTTTAATTCATTATGCACTGTATAAATCAGTGGTTTGATTTCTCCCATCACTCATCCACATGTTAAAGTCTTTTGGAATAATAGTGAGTGCTTTCTACATATTTCCATAGACTATATACTATATGCTCTTTTATCAGAGTGTCTGGTTAGTTTTTTAAGCACCTTAATACAATTTTGACGATGTCTTTTTTCCATCAGGCCACCTCTTGTCTTTTATTTCACCAGATTGGCTCTTTCCTTTATCATCCCTCAGTCATTTATAGAATTTTTTTTTTATACGTGTTTGTTGACCCATTTACTGTATCAGCAGCCTCACATTAAATCATTCCTGATGGGGGAGCCAGCTATGAATTTTTCATCTTCATGCCCTGTAAATTTCTCTGTCTCCCTCGTTCCCCAAACTGCTTATTATTTCATGCTTCCTCCTCGTAAATTTTTTCACCCTTCATGTCTCTCACCTTCCAACGTGTTCTGTTTCTCCCCAACCGGCAGTATTTCCACTTTATTATTTAGAGATGGGAAGATGATGCCCACCCCCTGCGCTCGCAGACGTTATTGTCAGTGTTTTGGGAAAGCAGGTTTATTTAAATGTTTGTTTATAGATTTTTATTACTTTTGGAATATTTTTTCTGGACATCAAAGCACCACACACCAAAACACACACACACACATATATGGTCATGACTCTCAATGCCCTTTGCCCTTGGAGATTTGACCCCTCTGTGAATGATGACCATCTTAAGGAGTTGTTGACCCCTGACCTCCCTCTGTTTACCTTACTGGTGGGAGGTTGAAAGAATTGAAGTAGCAAAGAATTGGAGAAAATCAATTATTTTCTTTCAAGGTGAATAATAGATCAAACGTGGACCTCTGTCAATGGTGCAGGTGAAACGAAATTCTCATTTGGGGCTTCTATAGCGGTCGTAGAACTGGAAAACCTTTGGAGGGGGAGGGGTTTTATGTCTGAGGAGAGCTGGCTGTGAGTAAGGTCAGCCCTTCACCTTTGAAACTCTCTCTCTTTTCCACCCTGCCTTTCCAATGGTCACCTGCAGAAAAGAAACCTCCATCCATTCACTGTGGATGGCATAGTGCTGTATGAGGCAGTGAGGGGAACTGGAACCCCTCCCAGCAGTCACTGGTGCAGGGAGGGTACAATCTGGACATTTATGGAACACATACAGACAAATGCCAATACATAGTCATATATATGTCCAATAAGGAATGCTGTTATTTACATTATCCTGTTCTTCTTCTTGCTGGACTGGAGAAAATCCACAAGAACATCCACACTCAGTGAATAGCATCCATTAAGGCTTCAGCTTAAACCAAAAGTGTACTAAAAAAAACAAAACAGTTGTCTTAAATATAGAAATGCATTTTGATAGATTTTATACACAGACAGACAGGCACAGACACACACAAAAACCGGGGTTTGTAAATTCAGACAAAGAGGTGTAGGTAAAATAATAAAAGAGTAAACATCATCCTTTGTTTTCCCCTGTCTGTCTATTCCGTGTCCATCCTTCTGCTTCTGTCTCCTCTTATCTCTCCATGTTTGTCTCAGCTGTCTGCCACTCGCGCACGATGGTGATAAATTATAGATTACCTCCCGCCAGGGGCCATCCATCACTGGCTCTCCTTGAAGAAAGATGTTTACTTGGCCCCAGGCTAGCAGGACCAGACCATTGATTGTGGTCACAACAGTAGAAGGCAGTGTTTAGACATGGCTTTGTCTGGTATTAATGCAGGTGTGATTTGAGAATAAATGTTTCAGAGCCGTGAGTGTTTAATGAAAGGGCCCGTAAGTGATTGTCATGACTGTCACAGTCATGTTGGTGAGAGTTCAGCAGCGGTAGCTTGTTCTCAGCTCTACCTCACTGTCCCAGCTGTTGCACTGAATAACAAATATGACTTCTGTCTGAAGGTGAAGTCTTTGGTGCCGTGGCATTTTGGGACACGTAACAGTTAGAAACTGAATTAGAACAGGATGATGTAATCTTGGGATTTCAAAAATGATCAAGTCAGGGGCTTTATTTAAAAGTAAATTAAATTAAATTTAAATGTTGTTATGGGAGAAATACACAGGATTGTTAAAGGGGAATGGAACATTTTATCAGAAAATGTATTTTTATTAAAAAAACATGTAACATGAGCTTACATGTTTTTTTGTGTCATGTTAATACATCTAATTGTCTCTTGTCCTCTTTACTCTACATTGTTGTGTCAAAGGACAGAAAAATAAATCTTTTGCAACCCAACCATTAGGCTTCAGTGGTCTCGTGTGGTCAGAGCTACACATCTTTAGGTTTAGAACTGTCACCTACAACCATTGAAACCATTCTGTTTTTTCTGCAGCTCCCAGAGAGTGTGAGGAAGATGAGTTTCACTGCCAGAATGGATACTGCATCCGCAGCCTGTGGCACTGTGATGGTGACAACGATTGTGGGGACAACAGTGATGAACAGTGTGGTATGGAACCAGCACCCAGAGACACATTAGAACTCCAAAACAGCCTTGCAGTGATATAATAAATATTCTTCTTCGTTTGTTGTGCTGCAGACATGCGTAAGTGTTCGGACAAGGAGTTCCGCTGCACTGACGGCAGCTGCATCGCCGAACACTGGTACTGTGATGGAGATACAGACTGTAAGGACGGATCAGACGAGGAAAACTGCCGTGAGTTTTTTTCCCCTCCGTGTGTTTTGAACACACGGATACACCTGTATCTCTGGCAGCAAAATGTGAACATGAGAAGAGGAGCCATTAATTATCACAGGGATTTTCCTACTATCCATATATTTAACCTGGATAATAAGTTCTAATGAACAACCAAACAAAAAACTGTTTCGGCTGCTACAACATGACCCAACGATAGTATTAAAAATACACGCTTCTCTGACATTTACCCCTCAACTGTTACCAGTCTTGATGCTTCAGAGTTGCTCAAACAGCCAAACGCTCCACCATCTTGTCCGCCATCTGTTTAAAGTGTCCATGTCTGTCTGTGCAGCCTCAGATGTGATGACAGCTACCTGCAGCGTGGAGGAGTTCCAGTGTGCGTATGGACGATGTATTCTGGATATCTACCACTGTGACGGAGATGACGACTGTGGAGACTGGTCAGATGAGTCCGACTGTTGTAAGTCTTCCATTGATCACTTACAGTCATTGCAATGATATAATTAAATTAATTGGTTTCAATGGAGGGAAAACACAACCCCTCAGATTAATTTTGAATTATTCAATGGGTTATTTTTACACACTGACCTATTATGCCTTTAAAGATCAGTCAACAATCACTGACTTACAAATAAGAAAGGACAAGGGGCTGAAAATAAAGATGTTTTTATTCTGTTTTTAAAGTCCATCAAAACAACATTGACAGTGTCCCATACTGGAGAGCTGTACTTTTGCATCTCTTTCTTCATTTAGATTCCATGCCCTGAAGCCTGATTGCAGGTTATATGAAGGAACAGCTGCTGTTTACAGTCTGTGTAGAGTCAGGAATAGAACACATGTCACATGTTTTCACACAGAGCTAATAGGTTACAGTCCTGAATAAAACAGAATCTCAAGTTACACTCCACTCACTGCGGAGATGCTAACTGGTATGGACGTATGTTCAGTTTGTCCATTCGTAGAAGTACAGAAGTGTAAAACTGAGCAAAGTTAAGTCTCTTGAAATCAGGATTTAAGCAATGCCAGCAAGTTAAAAAAAAAAAAAAGATCCCACAAGTACATGCAACCTGAGCTCTAAAAGACAGCACGACCACAGAGAGAAGCACTGATGCGTGGTGGTTTCTCTTTGATACCTTTGTCTGTAATGTGATAAGCACCATTTCATGGGCTGGTAAGATCATTTGATCATGTGCCATGTCATGCCAGTTGACAGGGATCCTCTGTTTCCCCTTCATCTGTCCAATATAATTTATTTCTTCCATTTGGAATTTTACCTCAGTTAGTCATTATGTATTTCCCTGTTCTATTTCTGCCTCCCTCCTTGTGACACTGATTGGACACATTGTTCTGATTGGGCTCTTGTTAAATTAAGATCACGTTTTGAACACTGTCTTGTGCCGTCATTGACTTTCTCTGTCCCACATACTTCACCCATGTTAATGCTCTCTCTTTAACACACATGCACGCACACACGCACACATGCAAAGGCATTCTTCAGAAGCGTAAAACAGCCCATCCTCAGACAGCATTCCTTGGCATGAACTCTTCAGACATATGAAGGGTGCTTTGTTAAACTGTCCATGTCTTTCGCTCTCTCTCACTCTCTCTCTCTCTCTCTCTCAGTCTCTCTCTCTCTCTCTCTCTTTCTCTCTCATTCTCTAATGAACAGATATGGGTGCGTACATAAAATGTATATTTGTTATGATGTGCCTGTTTATGCATCTTTGTCTGTGTGCATTTGGTAAGCATTATTATGTTAGTTGGTCTTTCTCTCTCTGCCTCTCACTCTCTCTCTAAACCTGCTTTTTTGATCGTCCCTCTCCTTTCCTCACCCTCACAGCTACAAAGTCGTAAACAGTCTTTTTCTCTTTTCTCCTCCAGCTTCTCTTACTTGTCATCCAGCATCTGACGCTTGCTGTAGCCGACTAAAATTGACAGGATAAAAAAAATAAAACTACTCGAGTTGAGGTTTGAAGATGCTTATGTTTGATTCCGCTTTAATCTCCTGGTCCACAGCCACGGTCGTCTGCTGCCAGTTTTAACGTTAGTTCAGAGATGAGGTGGGATATTTAAAATCGTCCGTATTTAGAAATTATCCTAAGGCAGTCAAAATAAACTCAACTGATCTCTGGGTATTTATACCGACTCTAATCACAGATGAACTTGAACTCAATGCATCTGAAGGACTTAGAATTGTTTGAACACGATCCGTCCTCAGGTTACATCAGAAGCTGCCTCTTCTCATACAGTGGTTTTTGATAGACTTCTTACACAACACACATTTTACTAACCTCACAGTCAGCTGTCATCCCTGTATGGATGGACTGCTGCTGTGTTCTTATCAGCTACTCAGACTGAGACGTCTCCAGGCTTTATCTCATTCCTAAATTTATAATTTGACTCTTATCACCTTCAACACTTTCATGACTCACATGAAAATGCTCCTAAAACATTCTTACATGGTTTTACCTCAGCTATTATTGTTACTTTGTTATTGTTACTGTGCTGACAGAACACAGTCACACGTCTTTCCTTGTACTGCAGGGCAGCTTTAACTCTGCCTCTGAAACTCCACATGATAAACATTGTCCGTTCCTTTCTTTGAATGCTCTTTAACATGAATTCTCACTACCTGAACCTCTGGAGGCTCCAGGAACTAACGCTGCTACTGTATTTGGCTCATCTGTCATTTCGACCATCTTTTCACCTCCAATGAATAATCAGTGTCATGTTCACAACCTTGCACATGAATTATGTTTTTTTCCCCTATATTCATCATGAGAGACTGTATACACCTGATTTATGGCCATCAATGTCTGTCACTTGTTCAGAGCAGCTTAGCCATACAGCTGCAGACATCATCAAACCTGCAAATTGTGACCCGTTTCTTATTGCTTCTTATTTCATTTTGACTGTTCCCATCAGCACTCTTTAAATTTCCATATCTTTCACATCACACGTTTAACTGCTATTTCTGCATTCTAGGCAAAACAATACCAAATATAATGTGATACTGTAGCACACAATATAACAATTATCCTTAGATGAAATGAAAAGTCTGACATCATTTTTTTTTTATTTCAGTTTTAACTCTAAGTCTAATGCACTAGTTTTATTATTTATTTTTTTACTTTTTTCTGTGTGTGCAGCCTCACATCAGCCCTGCAGATCAGTTGAATTTATGTGCAACAGTGGGATGTGTATCAACGCTGGCTGGAGGTGTGACGGCGAGTACGACTGTGACGACCAGTCAGATGAGAAGAACTGCAGTAAGTATCTGCTTTTCTTCCTTTTTATCCAGAAACACTAATTATGTGTCAAAACAACAACAATTTGTGTCTCCTTCAGCCACATCCATGTGCACGGCCGACCAATTCCGCTGTGGAACAGGACGCTGCATCAGACTGTCATGGAGATGTGATGGTGAGGACGACTGTTCTGATCGCACCGATGAGGAGGGCTGTGAGAAAACAGGTGAGAGACGGCACAATTTTGTACAAATATATATGAAAAATATTTTTTTTGTTTAATTGGATAATACCATAAACCATATAAAACGATTTTGAGACTGGTGGATTGTAATGTTGGCACTGTAAGAAGAAGAACCAAGAGACGAAGAGACGAAAAGTTCCATTAAGTTTTATATCATTTAAATGACATTATGGTAAATAAATATAGAAGCTGGCAGATGAGCTTCGATTCATTATCCTCAACACTCTCCCACAGAAAATCCTCCGTGTGCTCCTGATCAATTCCAGTGTGGGAATGGGCGCTGTATTGGTCAGAGGAAAGTGTGTAACGAAGTGAATGACTGTGGAGATGGGACTGATGAACACCCGCACCACGACTGCCGTGAGTGGATATATCTATGAGTACCTCTGTGCGTATAATAATAGTAATAGTAGTAGTAGTAGGGGTAAGGCTAGTGGTAGTAGTAGTGTTAGTGGTAGTAGTGGTTAGTCGTTGTCACTATCATGTGAAATAAAGTTCCAGAGTCACCTCCATGATTACTAAGCATTATAGGAAGTTTTACTCTATTTCACACAAACAACACAAGAGAGAGACTGAGTTTTTGTTCAGCAGTGTTGAAGATATTGTGTCTGTCGGGGATAAAAGTCTGTCTTTTCATCACGATGTTATCACAAAAGAAAGCTCCCCCAAGTCGATAGTATTGATTTTGTGGATAAAATTAAATTTCCACTGTAAGTTGATTACACCCAGAGCCCCAGAGTATCACAGACAACAACAAACAACAGAAACTGCAGTGAACTCACCGTACATCTTCTACAATTTAAAATATAACGTCTTTATTTCACTGCTGATGTAGCCATAGCTGTCCATATGGTAATCTTGTTTAAAGTTTAAAAATATATGCTCTATATACATATTGTTTTTGTGTACATGGAAAGTGTTCTGTTTCCTTTAAAGGGAACAGGTCCTGTTTTATGTATTAGTCAGTGTTAGAAGTGGAGCCTGTCTGGATCTGGACCAGATTTACTGTAGATCAAAGATCATCTCCACATAAGTGAGATACTCTTTCCACAGTCTGGTTGTATTTATACTGAATCAGTGATGTTTGTCATGTAGGCCCGCGCTCCACTGAGGGCAACTGTAACCAGAATAATGGAGGCTGCTCCCAGAAGTGTCAGATGGTGCGAGGACTGGTCCAGTGCACCTGTCACACTGGATACCGACTGATGGACGATGGCAAGGCGTGCCAAGGTACAGCTCTGTGTATGGTTGTGTGGCTCTGTGTGTGGCTTTGTGTGTCTGTGTGTGTGTGTAAGCGAGAGAGAAGGAGAAAGAGACGTTATCTGTGTTTACACATTACAATCTATGAGGTTTTACACATAGAACGTGTGAGAGTGATAATATTCATGAACTCTCCAGTGTTTGCCAGTCGCTAAGCAACCTATGCTAAAAATATAATTGCACATTAAACTTTCTTCTTTTTACTCTTCTAGTATCAGAAAGAAAATAAAACCTCTAGGAAAAACAACTGGAGGGAGGCACAATCACACAGAGTAAAAATTAAAAAAAAATCTTTCTAATTTAACCTCTAAACATTAAAATTAATTGAAGAATTGAAGAAGTGGAGCCTCAACACAGAGCAAGTATTTAAAGTGTTTATAATATTTTAATGCGGACATTAATATGTTAGGTGGAAATGGACAATATTTAAACAGATTGATAAAAAAACAAAACATATGCTGTTGGTGAATTTAGTTGCATTTTCAGATTGTGTGTTGTCATTATAATGCTTAGTATA